>NW_025533703.1:295000-325000 GCF_020615455.1 Coregonus clupeaformis
GGCTATTTGAAGAATCTCAAATATAAAATATATATTTTTTGGTTACTACATGATTCCTTGTGTGTTATTTCATAGTTTTGATGCCTTCAAAATTATTATACAATGTAACAAATAGGAAAAATAAAGAAAAACCCTTGAATGAGTAGGTGTTTTAAAACTTTTGACCGGTAGTGTATGTATGTATGTATAAATGTATATACAGTGGGGAGAACAAGTATTTGATACACTGCCGATTTTGCAGGTTTTCCTACTTCCAAAGCATGTAGAGGTCTGTAATTTTTATCATAGGTACACTTCAACTGTGAGAGACGGAATCTAAAACAAAAATCCAGAAAATCACATTGTATGATTTTTAAATAATTAATTTGCATTTTATTGTATGACATTGCATGACATAAGTATTTGTAATACCAACATGTTTCAAGCAGACCACCATAGTCCCCGTGCCCAAGGACTCTAAGATAACCTGCCTAAATGACTACCGACCCGTAGCACTGACGTCTGTAGCCATGAAGTGCTTTGAAAGGCTGGTCATGGCTCACATCAACAGCATTATCCCAGAAACCCTAGACCCACTCCAATTTGCATACCGCCCCAAAAGATCCACAGATGATGCAATCTCTATTGCACTCCACACTGCCCTTTCCCACCTGGACAAGAGGAACACCTACGTGAGAATGCTATTCATTGACTACAGCTAAGCATTCAACACCATAGTGCCCTCTAAGCTCATCACTAAGCTAAGGATCCTGGGACTAAACACCTCCCTCTGCAACTGGATCCTGGACTTCCTGACGGGCCGCCCCCAGGTGGTAAGGGTAGGTAACAACACATCTGCCACACTGATCCTCAACACGGGGGCCCCTCAGGGGTGCATGCTCAGTCCCCTCCTGTACTCCCTGTTCACCCATGACTGCATGGCCAGGCACGACTCCAACAACATCATTAAGTTTGCCGACGACACAACAGTGGTAGGCCTGATCACCGACAACGATGAGACAGCCTATAGGGAGGAGGTCAGAGACCTGGCCGTGTGGTGCCAGGACAACAACCTCTCCCTCAATGTGACCAAGACAAAATAGATGATTGTGGACTACAGGAAAAAAAAGAGGACTGAGCACGCCCCCATTCTCATCGACGGGGCTGTAGTGGAACAGGTTGAGAGCTTCAAGTTCCTTTGTGTCCACGTCACCAACAAACTATCATGGTGCAAACACACCAAGACAGTCGTGAAGAGGGCACGACAAAGCCTATTCCCCCTCAGGAGACTGAAAAGATTTGGCATGGGTCCTCAGATCCTCAAAAAATTCTACAGCTGCACCATCGAGAGCATCCTGACTGGTTGCATCACCGCCTGGTATGGCAACTGCTTGGCCTCCGACCGCAAGGCACTACAGAGGGTAGTGCGTACGGCCCAGTACATCACTGGGGCCAAGCCTCCTGCCATCCAGGACCTCTATACCAGGCGGTGTCAGAGGAAGGCTCTCAAAATTGTCAAAGACTCCAGCCACCCTAGTCATAGACTGTTCTCTCTGCTACCGCACGGCAAGCGGTACCGGAGTGCCAAGTCTAGGTCCAAAAGACTTCTCAACAGCTTCTACCCCCAAGCCTTAAGACTCCTGAACAGCTAATCATGGCTACCCGGACTATTTGCACTGCCCCCCACCCCATCCTTTTACGCTGCTGCTACTCTGTTAATTATTTATGCATAGTCACTTTAACTCTACCCTCATGTACATATTACCTCAACTACCTCAACTAGCCGGTGCCCCCGCACATTGACTCTGCACCGGTACCCCCCTGTATATATAGCCTCCCTACTGTTATTTTATTTTACTTCTGCTCTTTTTTTCTCAACACTTTTTTTGTTGTTGTTTTATTTTTACTTTTTTTGTTAAAAAGAAATGCACTGTTGGATAAGGGCTGTAAGTAAGCATTTCACTGTAATGTCTGCACCTGTTGTATTCGGCGCATGTGGCCAATAAAATTTGATTTGATTTGATTTGATACATCAGAAAAGCAGAACTTAATATTTGGTACAGAAACCTTTGTTTGCAATTACAGAGATCATATGTTTCATGTAGGTCTTGACCAGGTTTGCACACACTGCAGCAGGGATTTTGGCCCACTCCTCCATTCAGACCTTCTCCAAATCCTTCAGGTTTCGGGGCTGTCGCTGGGCAATACGGACTTTCAGCTCCCTCCAAAGATTTTCTATTGGGTTCAGGTCTGGAGACTGGCTAGGCCACTCCAGGACCTTGAGATGCTTCTTACGGAGCCACTCATTAGTTGCCCTGGCTGTGTGTTTCGGGTTGTTGTCATGCTGGAAGACCCAGCCACGACCCATCTTCAATGCTCTTACTGTTGGAAGGAGGTTGTTGGCCAAGATCTCGCGATACATGGCCCCATCCATCCTCCCCTCAATACGGTGCAGTCGTCCTGTCCCCTTTGCAGAAAAGCATCCCCAAATAATTATGTTTCCACCTCCACGCTTCACGGTTGGGATGGTGTTCTTGGGGTTGTACTCATCCTTCTTCTTCCTCCAAACATGGTGAGTGGAGTTTAGACCAAAAAGCTATATTTTTGTCTCATCAGACCAAATGACCTTCTCCCATTCCTCCTCTGGATCATCCAGATGGTCACTGGCAAACTTTAGATGGGCCTGGACATGCGCTGGCTTGAGCAGGGGGACCTTGCGTGCGCTACAGGATTTTAATCCATGACGGCGTAGTGTGTTACTAATGGTTTTCTTTGAGACTGTGGTCCCAGCTCTCTTCAGGTCATTGACCAGGTCCTGCCGTGTAGTTCTGGGCTGATCCCTAACCTTCCTCATGATGATTGACGCCCCACGAGGTGAGATCTTGCATGGAGCCCCAGACCGAGGGTGATTGACTGTCATCTCGAACTTCTTCCATTTTCGAATAATTGCGCCAACAGTTGTTGCCTTCTCACCAAGCTGCTTGCCTATTGTCCTGTTGCCCATCCCAGCCTTGTGCAGGTCTACAATTTTATCCCTGATGTCCTTACACAGCTCTCTGGTCTTGGCCATTGTGGAGAGGTTGGAGTCTGTTTGATTGAGTGTGTGGACAGGTGTCTTTTATACAGGTAACGAGTTCAAACAGGTTCAGTTAATACAGGTAATGAGTGGAGAACAGGAGGGCTTCTTACAGAAAAACTAACAGGTCTGTGAGAGCCGGAATTCTTACTGGTTGCTAGGTGATCAAATACTTATGTCATGCAATAAAATGCAAATTAATTACTTAAAAATCATACAATGTGATTTTCTGGATTTTTGTTTTAGATTCCGTCTCTCACAGTTGAAGTGTACCTATGATAATAATGACAGACCTCTACTTGCTTTGGAAGTAGGAAAACCTGCAAAATCGGCAGTGTATCAAATACTTGTTCTCCCCACTGTATGTATGTATGTTTGTGTGTGTATGTGTGTATGTGTGTGTGTGTGTGTGTGTGTGTCACTTGATGTTTAGCCTCACTGCTTGGGGATAGTGTCACGCTCTGGGGACTATGTTATGTTGAGCCAGGGTGTGTAATTCTATGTTTGATTTTCTATGTTGGGCTGAGTGACTCCCAATCAGAGGCAACGAGTGTCAGCTGGGTGTCTCTGATTGGGAGCCATATTTAACTGTCTGTCTTTCACTTTGTGTTTGTGGTTTCTTGTTCATTTCTGTTTGTGTTAAACTGTAGACGTCACGTTATCGTTTATTGTTTTGATCGTGTGATCAGTAATAAAAAGATATGTTCACCTTCAACGCTGCGCCTTGGTCCTCATCTCTAACCAACGATCGTGACAGATAGGAGCTATCATTGAACCTGGTGGTCAGTCTTCAGGCTGCTGTACAGCTTGACGGACCGTAGAGTATTGAACATTTATCCTCCTTTATTTGGAGTTCTGAGAATAAAACAACTTCAGAACAATCAATATAGAAATATCTGTTTACAGTACTACAGATCTGTTCATTAAGTGATTGTTGTTGTTGTTGATGTTGTTGATGATGATGATGACTTTATTTAATCCATTAGGAAATTATTTTTGCATCATACATCATGTCATCTTAAATAGAAAGACGTAGACAGACATGAAACACGTCACACACATTAAATACATATAGACTTACAGACAGACAGTAATCACATAGACAACCATATAGCACAATACAACTCAACACAATATGAGCCTGGTTCATTTTCAGTAATGAGGCCCTGTACCCCATTTACAGTTTATACTTCAATGTATCAGGTGTAGTTATTCTCCAGCTATAGAGTGAGCTGTTGTTTATGTTTCTAAGACTGCAGGGTGGGAGATGCAACAATGGCCTTGAGAACAGCAGGAAGTGTGTTGGTGGTGTTTCTCTGGTCTGTAGCAGGTATGGTCTCATTCTTGTCTTTTAGTTGCTCTGTTTAACAATCTACAAACATGTCTAAAAGGTTAAGAATCATAACATTATTCTGGTGTGTTCTGTAAGGCGTCTCCACTTCACTTAAATAGTTATCTTTCACACCTCATAGAGTGATGCTTATCTGTGGTTTTCATTGACACTCAACTCAGCAACTACGGCAACAAAGTGTGGACAAACCTTACTGTTAGTGTGAGCCAAAAGACCTTGACTTAATTATGATACCATTGTGTTGTGTGACTGTGTTTCAGTGGTACTGGGTCAGAATGGCTGGAGTGTGAGCTACACCAAGAATAGTATCTGTTCCTTGAAGGGGTCAACAGTGGAGCTGTCCTGCTCCTACACATATCCCAGAGGTTATACAGTCACGACAACCAAATGGTATAAATTGAAGAAATTGATCTGGACTGAAATCCAAGATAAATATGAGGATCGTATAGAGTACCGTGGGAACAAGGAGAATGACTGCACCCTGAGAATCACAGACCTGAGAGAGGAGGATTCAACATCATATTACTTCTCAATTACAGCAGACTTATGGAAATATGGCTCAGATGTTACTCTCTCTGTCACAGGTACTGTAATCTGACATAAAGAGTATAGTTACCACTTCAAATGATTTATTACATTTTCAGTGAGAACCTTGGAATGGTGCTGACAGACAGATGTTCTCCATTGTTGTTTCATAACTTCAGATCTAAAGGTGACTGTGGGAATGTGGACAAGAGTGGAGTATTGGAAGTGGAAGACACTGACCTGCAGCACCACCTGTACCCTGATAGGTAACCCCACCTACATCTGGTACAAGAACGGACAACATCTAGATGAGAGCACCTACAAGGTCAAATACTTAGTCTCCAGTAACTATGAAGACAGCTACTCCTGTGCTGTAAAAGGCCATGAGGATCTCCGGTCTCCTGCAGTCTGTGAGTGTGGATTAAACCCTGACAAAGCCTGTAAACTGAAAAGTTGGTGGTGACTTATTAAATGCTCAGAAACTTCCATTTACATTTACTGTTGAAGTAAACTACAATATTTCCAAAGTGGAACTTGCTATTGATATATTCTTGGCAAGAAACATTTAGAAAATAAAATAACTGAAATAACAAAAATCTTTATGTTTCAGGCATTCAGAGTCAGGATATACAGTATAATGTACTCATCTAATTCCATTATATTTCAGGTGTCCAGGGTCAGGACTGCAACAGAGTGACTTACACCACGAGGAGAATCTGTGTCTTGAAGGGGTCATCAGTGGACATATCATGTACTTATGGCAGTGGCTATGATACCGTCACATCATCACTCTGGTTTAGTCCTAAACAGAGTGCTAGGTGGAGTGATAAGTTGATCCCTGAGGACATAACCACAGACCCAGGGTATGCAGGTCGTGTGGAGTATGGTGGAGAGAAGGAGAGAGGTCACTCCACCCTGAGAATCACAGATCTGAGAGAAGAGGACTCAGCTGAGTACAAGTTCATATTCAACACACATACATCAAGATGGGGATACAGCTTGAGTGGAACAACTCTGACTGTCACAGGTTACACTGAACAAATGATCATGTTTATACATACATTTCTATGTGATGTTTAATTATAATTATTTTATCCATAATACTTGATTGATTTAAGTATCTTGTTGTCATTTCCCCTGTATTCAGACCTGCAGGTGAAGGTGACCACTACATGGTGGTCAACGACACTGACCTGTATCACCACCTGTACTCTGACTGACAACCCCAACCCCACCTTCATCTGGTACAAGAACGGACACTATGTAAAGGAGGACTCATCCAGCTTGTACTCAGACAACTTTAGTGATAAAGACAGTTACTCCTGTGCTGTAAAAGGCCATGAGGATCTCCACTCTCCTGCACTGTGTGAGTGTTTACTTTTTCTTTAATATGTAATATCAATACAGTTTTGTTCAGGTTGTGAGACTTATTTAAATGAATCAGTAAATATCGATCATTATTTAATAATTATGGTTTTCACTACTGTAAACTGTTTAACTAGTTTTCTTCTACTTTATAAACAACATCAGTTGTAATTTAAGATTTATATAGAGTGTTATATGGTCTTTTTGTGTTTCAGGTAAGAAGTGTTGGGGTGTGACTTTCACCCATCAGAGTATCTGTGCCTTGAAGGGGTCAACAGTGGACATATCCTGCTCTTACACATATCCCAGTTATCATGAGATCAAAAAAGCTTTCTGGTTTACTAAATGGTCTGGTATGGATACTGAAGATCTGAGCTTGGTGCCAGGGTATGAGGGTCATATTGAGTACCTTGGGGATAAGAAGAGTGACTGTACCCTGAGAATCACAGACCTGAGATTGAGTGACTCTGCTGGATACAGGTTCGGATTCATAACATCCGGAGGAAAGTTTGCTGGCTCACCTGTCTCCCTGACTGTCACAGGTAATCTGTCACACATCTCACATCTATTACTGTAATGACCTTATTAAGGGCAGTCATACAGACACAGTAGTGGTATGTGATGGAAAAATACCAAATCTAGTATATCATATAAGAGGACATATATAGGAGGAGAATAATGATGTGTTTCCTTTTTCTCTAGATGTTGTGTTGGTGATGGATCCTACATCTGTGTCAGAGGGGGAGAATGTCACACTGACATGTAGAACCAAATGTACACTGGACCCCATCACAGCCTCCAGTTGGTATAAGAATGGACAGCCTATACCAAACAGCAACACCTCCTCTCCTGTCTATAGCCTATTCCCAGCCAGCAGTGAGGATGCAGGAAGATACTCCTGTGCTGTGGAAGGCCATGAGGATCTCCGCTCTCCTGAAGACACTCTCAATGTTAGATGTAAGTACATGTGGTTTAAATGTTTAGTTTGTTATGTTAACATTGCAGTGACAGATATTAGCTCCACTTGCTACTTGAATTGATCATCTTCAATAAGAGGGTGAATCTAAATGTAATTGTGTGGAAAAGTACAATTATGGAAAGTTTATATCATATTTTTTTACATCAGATGGACCAAGGAACACATCAGTGTCAGTCAGTCCCTCTGGTGAAATAGTGGAGGGCATTTCAGTGACTCTGACCTGCAGCAGTGATGCCAACCCACCTGTGGACAAATACATCTGGTACAAGAAGAACGTAACCTCACCAAAAGCATCAGGACAGAGTTTCAACATCCTCAACTTCAGCTATGAGGACAGAGGAGAATACTACTGTGAGGCCCAGAATGGAAGAGGATCTATGAACTCTGCAGCTCAGATGATCACTGTAGCAGGTAAAGTTCCATCTTCAATATTTCAATACAATATTATGTTCAATAAGAAATGATGTTTCAAGGTAATCTTCTTCTAGTTTGCCTTATTACACTTTGGTTTATAACTATACATAGGCTTATATATACAAGTATTGCATTATTGTCCTGTATTGCCGTATATTCATTTTCAGTTTATAATAACATGGACTCATATCATCTATATCATCTTTTAGGGAAACAAACCTCAGTTATGACTCCAGCTGTAGGAATCACAGTGATTGTTCTGGTTCTCATACTGGCTTCATGTCTCTTTGGCTTCATGTGGTTAAGGTGAGTGAAAATGCATATTTTAAAGATTGTTTCACTTTATTAACTTCATTAACTCATTCATATATTCATTCATTCACAAAACAGGAAGAAAGCATTCAAAACCACCTCTGACACAAGACACACAGCAGACATGGGACAGGTGGGTCTTATTGCTTTGTGGGACATGTCTACTCTTCATACTGTCTGACCCCAGGTCTATTTACATTCTCTGTTCTCTCTCTCCATGAGGGTGACTCTAGTCCAGTGTATGACAACGTCTCAGGCATGGCCATGACCCCTACTGCAGTACAGAGAGTGGACACAGACGAGCAGGATGACGTTCACTACGCCAGCGTCCACTTCTCTCACTCCAAAAACCAGGAAGTGCCTCTGTACTCCCCTGTCCAACTGCCTCAACCCCACAAACAGGACGAGGATGTCCTGTACGCTGCTGTGAAATTCACAAAGTGAGCATATTCTTACAACAACATAGAGTCAATACTAGAACATTGTGACCACACAGACAGCATCAAGGTCATTCATATGTTGCTGCTTATTGAAGATGTAGACAATGATGTCATCAATATGTAAAACAGTTGACCCCTAGTGACCAGCCATTGTTCCCTGAGAACTCCCTCCATTAACATCTGAAGGGTTGAAGGAGCATTCTTCAGGTCAAATGACATTTACTATGACATGTCTATAATGAAGGAGTGATGTGATGTGATGAGGGTTTCAAGGAACTGTTCTGTCTACGTTCCAAATGGCACCCTATTCCCTATTTAGTGCACTACTGGTCACAAGTACCTCACTATAAGGGAGTAGGGTGACATTAGGGACACACATTCAGTTTCATTTCTGTTTCTTTCTCCAGGTCTGCGGTGGCACAAGCAGTCTACAGTACAGTCAACAAACACAGAACCAGGAAGACCTGAACACAACAAACCCAGAACCAGGAAGACCTGAACACAACAAACCCAGAACCAGGAAGACCTGAACACAACAAACCCAGAACCAGGAAGACCTGAACACAACAAACCCAGAACCAGGAAGACCTGAACACAACAAACCCAGAACCAGCAAGACCTGAACACAACAAACCCAGAACCAGGAAGACCTGAACACAACAATCCCAGAACCAGGAAGACCTGAACAAGACAAACCCAGAACCAGGAAGACCTGAAACAACAAACCCAGAACCAGGAAGACCTGAACACAACAAACCCAGAACCAGGAAGACCTGAACACAACAATCCCAGAACCAGGAAGACCTGAACAAGACAAACCCAGAACCAGGAAGACCTGAACACAACAAACCCAGAACCAGGAAGACCTGAACACAACAAACCCAGAACCAGGAAGACCTGAACACAACAAACCCAGAACCAGGAAGACCTGAACACAACAAACCCAGAACCAGGAAGACCTGAACACAACAATCCCAGAACCAGGAAGACCTGAACAAGACAAACCCAGAACCAGGAAGACCTGAACACAACAAACCCAGAACCAGGAAGACCTGAACACAACAAACCCAGAACCAGGAAGACCTGAACACAACAAACCCAGAACCAGGAAGACCTGAACACAACAAACCCAGAACCAGGAAGACCTGAACACACCAAACACAGAACCAGGAAGACCTGAACACAACAAACCCAGAACCAGGAAGACCTGAACACAACAAACCCAGAACCAGGAAGACCTGAACACAACAAACCCAGAACCAGGAAGACCTGAACACAACAAACCCAGAACCATGAAGACCTGAACACAACAAACCCAGAACCAGGAAGACCTGAACACAACAAACACAGAACCAGGAAGACCTGAACACAACAAACCCAGAACCAGGAAGACCTGAACACAACAATCCCAGAACCAGGAAGACCTGAACAAGACAAACCCAGAACCAGGAAGACCTGAAACAACAAACCCAGAACCAGGAAGACCTGAACACAACAAACCCAGAACCAGGAAGACCTGAACACAACAATCCCAGAACCAGGAAGACCTGAACAAGACAAACCCAGAACCAGGAAGACCTGAACACAACAAACCCAGAACCAGGAAGACCTGAACACAACAAACCCAGAACCAGGAAGACCTGAACACAACAAACCCAGAACCAGGAAGACCTGAACACAACAAACCCAGAACCAGGAAGACCTGAACACAACAAACACAGAACCAGGAAGACCTGAACACAACAAACACAGAACCAGGAAGACCTGAACACAACAAAAGGCGTGGTATATATAACCGTATACCACGGGTATGACAGAAAAGTACTATTTACTGTTCTAATTATGTTGGTAACCAGTTTATAATAGCAATAAGGCACCTACAGGGTAGTTTGGGTCCTGGATGCTGATAGGCTGAAATAGCATTTCAGCCGTGTGTCCTGTATATCAGACAATATACCACGGGTGTGACGCAAAAATACTTGTTTACTTTTCTATTTATGTTGGTAACCAGTTTATAATAGCAATAAGGCACCTCAGGGGTTTGTAGTCTATGGCCAATATACCACGGCATATCCGCTTTGTGTCAAAAACAGCCCTTAGCCATGGTATAATTAAGCAATAAGGCACCTCTCGGGTTTTTGGAATGTTACCAATATACCACGGCAAAGGGCTGTTTCCAAGCACTCCACGTTGCGTTGTGCGTAAGAACAGCCCTTAGCCGTGGTATATTGGCCACATACCACACCCCTCTGACCTTATTGCTTAATTATACCACGGCTAAGGGTATAATAATATATGCCATCTAGCAGAAACTTTTATCCAAAGTCATTCACACAATCATTACAGTCATGAGTGCATATGTCATTCATATTGGTAGTCCCAGCAGGGAGGGGGTGGAGCCAGAGACAGCAGGGGTTCAATCTGTAGAACCCAGTTCCTACATTTGAATATAAAAATTGATTTGATCTAACAAAACTATGCTACATTTTATATCTGGGACCCTTGGGATGACAAATCAGAGCAAGATTACTGAATGTAAGTACATTATTTACCTTCAGAGGTGAATGTAACAAACCAGTTGCAGTGATACGTTTTTTGTTCTTGTGCACTGTCCTCAAACAATAGCATGGTATTTTGTCATTGTAATAGCTACTGTAAATTGGACAGTGCAGTTTGATTAACAAGAATTTAAGCTTTCTGCCCATGTAAAACATGTCTATGTCCTGGAAAGTTTGCTGTTACTTACAACAGTCATGCTAATCACATTAGCACACGTTAGATCAACTGTCACGTATACGGGACACCGATCCCGTAGAGGTTAAAATATGATGAATATGAAAGGGACCTTAACATTTTTTAAATATTTTTTAAGTTGACATTTTTTTAAGTTTAATATATTTTAAGTAAAATTGTAAATATTTCTGATTACAATAACGTTTTCCAAAAATGCATTTAGGAAGTAGGCAGCCTCGAGGTCCAGTTAAATTGTATATAACTATATATATTTTTATGTTATATTTCTGAAACAATCATCAGACTTGTGAGACTATATATAAAGGCTAACAACCATAGTTATTGTGTTTCTATTATATTGTATTACTTCATATGGTACTATTATCAAGGCTCTGTCGTCCGCGACCGGGAGACCCATGGGGCGGCGCACAATTGGCCCAGCGTCGTCCAGGGTAGGGGAGGGAATGGGCCGGCAGGGACGTAGCTCAGTTGGCAGAGCATGGTGTTTGCAATGCCAGGGTTGTGGGTTCAATTCCCCACGGGGGGGCAGTGAAAAAAAAATTTATGCACTCACTAACTGTAAGTCGCTCTGGATAAGAGCGTCTACTAAATGACTAAAATGTAAATATAGTAGGTTGCTTGATTTTTTTGCGTATATTTTTTCTAATTTCTAATAACAAAGTTATGGCACAATTTTGCCTTAATGTCCAGGAAAGAGTTCTGCTTGACGCAACGTTTCTTATCGCTTTTATCCCCCAAAAAATGTTTTGTAAGCTAATGTGTGAAGTGTGACATTCAAAAAAAAAAACTTTTAAGAATAAACGTCATTGTCATTATTTTTATCTTGTTATAACAGTATCTTCAGTGGAGAGAAAATGGAAAGCTTTCAAAATCAAACCTCTTGTACTGTACAGTAACTACAAATAATACATTTACTTTGGTTTGCATAGCAATAGTGGTTTATTCACCTTCATCATCATCATCATCATCATCATCATCATCATCATGTCTGTATAAAATATATACAAACACTTTCAGAAGGAGCAATGTCCAGCACCTAGACACACAACCAGTTATATTAAATATTATGTATTGTCATTTTTAAAACACATCATGCAGACACAATATGGAATCACATGGATGTTTGAAGGTAGTTCTATCAGCGAGGGCATTCCATTCCAGAACACTGAGAGATAGAACATTACGGAAATACATTAACATTTTAGTCATTTAGCAGACACTCTTATCCAGAGCAACTTACAGTTAGTGAGTGCATACATTATTTTATTTATTTTTTCATACTGGCCCCCCTTGGGAATCGAACTCAGAACCCTGGCGTTGCAAACACCATGCTCTAACAACTGAGCTACATCCCTGCCGGCCATTCCCTCCCCTACCCTGGATGACACTGAGCCAATTGTGCACCACCCTATGGGTCTCCCGGTCACGGCCGGCTACGACAGAGCCTGGATTCGAACCAGGATCTCTAGTGGCACAGCTAGCACTGCGATGCAGTGCCTTAGACCACTGCCCCACTCGGGAGTGTTCGATGATTGATAATAAAGCATCTCACAGTTAACAATTTCATACCAAGCAGTGCGATTATTGCTTGATTTAATGCCCTTTGTCATTAGAAGAATAACAGTCCACCATTTTGTCCAACTAGTAGTTTAGTGAGAATGTGATGTAATATAGAATGAGTGCTATGTCTCTAACATGGCGTGGCTCTTGAAACCATAACTGTTGACTGACCTTCCCAGGTAGGTGTCTCTCTTTGGGGAGAGAGAGGACCTAGGGGTGATCCCATGGAGAGGTACCTTTTACCCCCCTGACAGCCCCACTGAGTCTGTTTTTAAGATAGAGCTAGGGGCGGGGGCAGTGGGGGTAAATATGGGTGTCCCTTCTGTTAGACCACACCCACAGGAAGTGTAACAAAATTGCATTGTCTAACAGATGCATGGACTGAATTATGTTTGTCATGTGAATTTCTATCTCTAATTCAACCTAAGCTTGAATCATTACCAGAGGTTGTAAGGCTCTGGTTTTAATCATCAATGATTCAAGGTCCATAACCACGAAGAAGGATTTTTTGTATGTTTATTCATGGAGAGCTCTGACGCCAAAAACACAAACATACGATTTTATACTTCCTGAACTTGACTCCTCCCACCTTTAGTTGGCTTTTCTAAACAGTTTCCGCCTTCCCCTTCACCCTTGAATGTTTAGTACCGCCCCCTCTGTTAGTGGTTTGACACTACATGATAATTCTAACATTTATACTGTATTTGGGGTGAAATCCTTTAGTCATTATTCTTAAAATCCATATTAATCTAACAATCCACCCCTTTGACTAAATATTCCCACATTCAGGATAAATGTATTTTACAAGCATGATTAATCTCAGAGATCACATCAGAACTACTAAACATTTAATCCAATTGCTGTCTTTCAGGGTCCAAATCCTCGTCATCCACCAAGCCTGGAGGATTGTTTTTCACATTCCCCTGGTCAGAGTCTGGAGTCAGTCCATCTCTCATCATTGTTTAGATACTGCATTTCACCAACGCCTGACTCACCAATCCTCGGACACAGGGAACAAGACAACAACCACATAATACAAGAATACCCATACAAACACTGACCGCTCCTAAGATGGTGGCTGCTAAGGTTTTCCATTTACCAAATATTTCATCAAACCACCCTATCCACAATGTACTAACTTCTGAGTTCAGTTCATCCTTCACTTAGTGCAGTTAATTCTGTAAGAGCTCTGGTGACTGTCCCATCCAGTGTGGTGTTGTTAGGGATAAATGAGCAACAATGGCTTATCTTTCTATAGACACCGGCCCTTTCTCCCTGATCTAGAACCAACCTCTACTAAGTTATGAGCGGGATGGCGGATAATCGCTCAGAGATCCCCTTTACTGCATCTCTAGTCTGGTCAATAAATTGTTGTTGGTTGTAATAGATATAATTTATCCAATCCATATTATTGTTTGTTGTCACCCACCAGAAAATGTTTGTAGTAAAACTCTCCCATATTTGATTCATAGCTTTGTATTCGTCTGGAACACCCCTGGGGATGCCTATACCATCTATCCAAATTGGGCTATTTCCTTCCTGACCTATATTTCTCCTCCTCCTGATTATTCTTCCTTTCACTGGTCTTTGATGACTAATTCTTACAGGTTGGACCAACAATACTGGTGCACAAGTACCCACCCATCCTTCTGGTAATGTCTGCCGAATGCTCCCTTTGTTAGTGCATGCCCACCACACATCAGTCAGAGGGATTGTTCCAAATTTTTTTCCTCCTTCCTTATCTAAATCAGTCACATTAATTATCTCCTTACAGCCATCAAAATCACCCAAGTTACGGGTGCCATTTCTATGTATGTAACACTGGTATTCGCCAGGAGTTAAAGTGAAACTAGGTGGGCTGGCCCAGTATGTCAATTTTGCCAGCCCAATCCCTGTGCAATTTGGCTCTTTTTGATTGGACCCCAGGTCTAATACACAGGGAAACATTGCCTTTGGCATTGGGGCGGTCAACATTGTCGGTCGCCCAATGGAGCATGCATAACAATTGGTGTCCCCCAAGGCCCTAGCGGTGTATTTCATCCACTTTAACCAGAGATTCTCATCAGGGACCCCCTCCACTTCCCCATTGTTCCATTCTTGTAGGAGAAAATCTTTCATAGTGGACGGGTTAATCGAATTGACTCCGTCATCCCTTGACTGATTTACTCGGTCTATTGCTGTTAGTGGATTAATGACAGTACCTGTGCTTTCCATATCTTTTGACTCCATCAAATGTAATCTTAGACAAGTATCCCATCTGTATTTGACGCGCAAGCCCAGTAAGTTTTTTTCATGTCCTCTTTAGTGACTTTTACTATCGTTACTACCATCTCCGTGGGGATGTCGTTATACCTTCTTATCCTCCATCTGGACGTCCAGCCCCCCGTCTCATATCTCCGTCCCCCAGTATGTCTAAATACCTGAGCCCGGGAACAATCCGCAGAGGGAGCTGAAAATAAATACAATGGGATTTTATAATCCCACGTTGCTTGCTTATCTGCCCTGATAAGATCCCTGATCCTAATTTTGAATCTTACTCCCCACCCTTCTCTGACCCCTATTTTGTAGATCACTCGTCCTTGACGGTCAGTATGTCGGGTTGCTTCCCTTTTATTTCTTAATAATGGTAAGGCCATAGCGTAATTGGTGCGAGGTGGTGGTGGATCTTGACATACCAAGACTATTGCCGAGACTATGATGCAGCTCAGGGTCACCCATATTCCCAAAAACCGCCAACCCTCTCCTGTCTTGAGTCCTTCTGCTCGGTACCACCCCATACTCACACCCTAGGAACACACTACAGTGATGATAGGTCTGGGTAGGAGATCTTCGTTGACAGAGGTGACCCCGGACCCTGTGGCCCAGTTCTGCTCGCCAACTCTGCGTGTGCTAAGTGGTGCTTGTATGTGGTCTTACCTTCTTGCAGTGGGTAACATGGACCCAGGTTCCTCTCTCTGCTATTCTAATGGCCAAGGCGGTGACCAACATAACCTGATAGGGCCCTTCCCAACAGGCCTGCTTCCAGTTTTCCTTCTAGTGACTGGATGCTCACCAGTCAGCTGGTTAGATAGTGGGTCACCTTCTCCTTTAGTTCACCTGTGGGGCACAAAACCTCTGACATACGGGTGTGGTTAATAAACAATCTTCACACATGTTCAGATTAATCTAACAATTTCTTACTGCATTCTCTTTTTAGACTGTATCTAAAAAAATGTTTTTTTTTAAAAAGTATTTTGTCCTCTCCTTCGTATATTATTTAATCCTACAATTAGCCTCTTCCCCCCTCTTGACACATAGTTCTGCTTATGTGTCAATATTTAACACCTTCCTAAACATTCCCTTAGGTAATTTATCAACCAATTGCCATGCCTTTCATTTTTGAGATTGTCTTTTGCTTCTTTATTGCTCCTCCCACTTCCTTTGTCTTTATGGCGGCTAAATTCGACTTTCATTCAGTTCAGAATCAATTAGTAATCCAATCAATCAATCTCTTATCTTGTAAAAACACTTATGTTTAGTTCAACCTCTGTTCTACCCCGGTTCTCCCGGGCTTGACCTGAAGACTGATTGTTGGACATGACAAGTCCATATTTAGGTCACCTAAGTCTTCTGCCTAGCAACAAAGAATAAAAACCTCTATGTTCGTGATTAACCCAGTTATCTCTAATAGCCCACCAAAAAACCCATCATCTTTAAATCACGACCAATGTCATATCCCTCTTTACTCTCTACCATTTGGGTAACATCCCTGATATATTTATGCCTCCCTAGAGTTCCCAATGATTTTACCATGGGCCGCCATTGCCTTCCCATAGATAAGATCACTTAATTTACCCGTATGCAGTACATAATGGAGTACCCAAGCTTTACAGCCGTCTATCCTTACCAAAAAGCTCATCATTCTTCATCTATTTTTTTTTTTCTCTAGTCCCTTTCTACCTGATCCTATTGCTAAATCAATGATCTAGGCAATAGTTGTCTCGCCTTAGATTGTACATTCCTCTGATTACTGCAGCTTATTCCATTAATTTAGTTTCAAATATCACCCAATAAACCGTTCCATCCCACAGCATAGTAAACACCACCTATGAACTGTTGAAAATCCCCTAAATTCAACATAACAACCCTTTATAAACATCATGCTGGGTGTGTTTTTTTTTAATTTGAAAAAACCCAATTGAAAAATAACAATCAAAGATAGTTAGGCTCAACTTAATTTGGTAGCTCCCTCTTATGACCTAAATACTGCCTAACTTCACTACTTCTCCCCTGCTCCGCCCTGAGCAATATTCCAATGAGATAAGCTAATCTCTTTCTCCTGGTTATACATTTTGTTAACCTTCAATTACCAACCGTAATCTAAAGATGGTATTAACACAAAACATGATACAGATATCCCCAGTCCTAACTCATGAATAATGTTTGTATCAATCTAATTCCTTATAACTAATCCATAAAATCCCTCAAAATTCCTCGAGTATACAATAATTATTTAATTGATTACTCTAAATCTGCTACAAATGATCCATTATCAATTATTTGATCCACCCCCTAAGAAAATCTCTCTCCCCTTCTATTCTGGAGTTCTACCTCTACCAGCTATTTCCCCTAGTGGCCATTAAATACTCAGCTCCCGTATGTTATTTTTCTTACTCTATCCTGTCTACTATTCCGCTCATGATGGATTGCATATCTCTTGAACTCGGCTAACGAAGTAGTTCCCCATCCCACTAAAGTTGTCTTAATATTCCTGCTTATTTCTGGTCTCATTCCACTAAGGAATGCTATTTTTTAGCTGCTGATGGTACGGAGTATCATTTCCCTGTCCCTGGGGAGGCTCAGGTATGCCACTTGGCTGATGGTCTCACTGTCTTCCTGTTTACATTCATGTACTTTGGAGAAGTCAGCATGTCGATGGTAAGGTTCCCTTAAATTATTACACAACTCAGTTATTTTCCCAACATATTGCCCATCATTTGCCCATGGTAGGACTGCTCCATTGGCATCCCCTGAAACCCACTGCCCCCGAACAGCTGCCCAATCTTTCCCAACTAGGGTTCTGACTGCCCTCTCAATTTCCCCTGTGTTTAGCTTAAAGCTTGCTGCTAGACTCTCCAAATCCCTCCTGAACCCCTCTGTTCCTGTCTTAGGGTGCACTATACCCTCTATAGCTCTTACTACCTCTTTCTCTCTACCTAACTCTACCCTTAACCTGCCTATTTCCTCTCTACCCTTCTATAATTACTGAATCAATGATAATACATTTACATTCTAGTCACCCAGCAGACGCTCCTATCCAGAGCGACCTACAGTTAGTGAATACATATAAAAAAATTAAAAAAATGACTGCCCCCCCCCCGTGGGAATCGAACCCACAACCCTGGCGTTGCAAACACCATGCTCTATCAACTGAGCTACATCCCTGCCGGCCATTTTCCCCCTTACCCTGGACGACGCTGGGCCAATTGTGCGCCGCCCAATTGTGCGCCGCCCATGAGTCTCCCGGTCGCGGCCGGCTGCGACAGAGCCTGGATTCAAACCAGGATCTCTAGTAGCACAGTTAGTACTGCGATGCAGTGCCTTAGACCACTGCGCCACTCAGGATAATAAAAAATGCAATAACTATCAATAATAATTATAATAACTATTACGAATTATATTGTGTCCTTTTTCTGATGTTATAATTGTAGTCTATTCCATCACTTTAGTTTAAAATATAAATTTATTAATAACAAATCCAGAACCCACCACAGGCTGGCGCTATTCCCCCAGCACAACAGCCAATGCCACTTGCTTCCCTGTAACGAAAATAAATTATCGTTTTAAAATTTTCCAACTATTTGTATTTTCCCGCTAACCCATTTCAGTTCGCTATTCAATCTCTTTAACAGTTCTCTCTGATTCAGCCCCAATCAATAAAACAAATGCTTGATATCGTTGATCAGCATACACTTAATGACATTCCTACCATTTGAACTATGTACTGTCTCACCTCCTCCCCCTCTCCTGCTCCTTCCTACATTATGGGGGGAGGCGGGAAACTTCCCTACAATCTACCTTCTTAGGAAATAATGTCATTCGTACTTGTAACATATTTTCATAGACCTATCTAGAATACTACTAAAGCTATCTTATGCAACTTTTAATACACGTAAAAACTCTCTCTCTCTCCACCCATTCCCTATTGAATAAGTGTGTCTTCCTAGTTACCCCATAACCACGCCTCAAATCTTTTATTCAGCATTTAACCAACCAAATACTAAGTAGTATCCGGTTATCATTCATACCCGCCGTTGAATTCCCTCCTACACACATTTCACCTTATGCCATTCAAATGCCCAACACAACATAATAGTTCAATGCAACCCTCTATTGACCAAAAATGCAAATGTAAATATTCTCTACTTTCTCACTCATGACGTACGTCTACGTTTGAGTGCGAAAATTCATACATATGCATCGTTGGAATTGTATAGGTACCTCTCAAAAAATCGCTTTGTGGTGTTTTTAGCCAATTCTTAATTGACACCAATCATTTTTTCAAACATTTTACCCGTTGAACCAAAAAATGGACTGTCGTATTCCCTTTCTTTACCCCTGCAGTCACGATGGTTAAATATTCCTTTGTTACCGTTAAAGCACTTTCGCGCTTAAAAAAAACACTCGCTCTCTCTAGCCCCTCCTTTCGCTGTTTTTTAACATTTGCTCCACAGTTGATATGCATTTGCGTAATCATATTTTCTAACTTTGCAACATCGAGATGCCCAATAAATCCATACCTCTTCCCCCAAATGGATCCATAAAACATATTTCTTCGATCTCTTCCTAACATATATCTTTCAACCCCCGTTAATGTTAATTCTCGGACCTCTTTAGAAGATTTATTTCCCATGGTGGAAAAATAAAAATCCTCCCCTTTAGTAATAATTCCCAGAATTATTCTTCTAGGAGCTACTATTTTAGTGCGTCTCTTGAGCCAATGTATGATCTGCTTTTGTAATTAACCATTTAAAATTATTTAACCCCTAACTCAGAGTTTTTTATTAAAAACTCCGGTTTCATGAAAGGGGTCGATAACAATTTTTTCTCACGTGACCTAATTATTTTATTTTTTAGCTCCTTCCTTGAAACAATTATCACGTATACTGATGGATTCTCAAGTCTCACACGTACACAACATTATACAGTCATTTGCTAAACCTATTTGTAACCTAGAGGTCGTAACTGCTCTAGTTTCATGAAACACACAGAGTTCTAGCAAATCCCCAGTCGTATACGCGACTTTTGACCTGTTTTATGTATCCATAGCACACGACAAAAATCATCCCTTTCCCTGTTTATCGTAGCACTGTACCCAGTACAGTCTCAATAAAATCTAGTTTACATTGATGATGGCCTTTCACCCCTTGTCATTTCGGACTAGATTATTCTGGTAATAGCTATTTACCTAGGGTCAATTGCGGACCCTCCCCGTTTCGTAATAATTATTACTTCCTTTGAGATTTTGGTAACTTTTCTCTGCCCTCCAAAATAATTACTATTCTCATACAAGTTCAAATAATTTCACCAAAAACAATGAATAAAAATTACTGACCTTTTCCTTGCAGTTTGGATTTAAATGCTTTTTCAAACTCGTTAACGTCTTTATCGTTCATAAAGAGTAATCACCGGCCTGTTAATAACCTTAACGTCGAAGGCCAGGACTCTTTCACGGATGCTATCACCCGGCCGTGCACGGATTCGGTGTCCTTAGAACGATAAAGACGTATTTAAGCTCCGCTCAAAGGACCAATCTGTCATGTGAATTTCTATCTCTAATTCAACCTAAGCTTGAATCATTACCAGAGGTTGTAAGGCTCTGGTTTTAATCATCAATGATTCAAGGTCCATAACCACGAAGAAGGATTTTTTTGTATGTTTATTCATGGAGAGCTCTGGCGACAAAAACACAAACATATGATTTTATACTTCCTGAACTTGACTCCTCCCACCTTTAGTTGACTTTTCTAAACAGTTTCCGCCTTCCCCTTCACCCTTGAATGTTTAGTACCGCCCCCTCTGTTAGTGGTTTGACACTACATGATAATTCTAACATTTATACTGTATTTGGGGTGAAATCCTTTAGTCATTATTCTTAAAATCCAAATTAATCTAACAATGTTTTAATCCTGGAAGGGAGGCAGGAAGGGACAAAAAGCACAACAGGTAAGAATCAATTGGAGAGAAGGTTTGAACAGTAGAATAGCAGAAGCAGGTTATAAAAGAAAATCTAACTTTTAAAACATCATATTCTGTTAACTCTTCCCAAATATTGTTATTTATTTATTTAACCTTTACTTTAACAGGGAGGACATATTGAAACATAGCTTTTTTGTTTTTTAATTCGCCCTGTATAATACAACATAAATATACTCATTATACTCAATATGTACACTACCATTCAAAAGTTTGGGGCACTTAGAAATGTCCTTATTTTCGAAAGAAAAGCTATTTTTTTGTCCATTAAAATAACAACAAATTGATCAGAAATACAGTGTAGACATACATTGTTGTAAATGGCTATTGTAGCTGGAAACGGCTGATTTGTAATGGAATAGCTACATAGGCGTACAGAGGCCCATTATCAGCAAACATCAGTCCTGTGTTCCAATGGCACGTTGTGTTTGCTAATCCAAGTTTATCATTTTAAAAGGCTAATTGATCATTAGAACACCCTTTTGCAATTATGTTCGCACAGCTGAAAACTGTTGTGCTGATTTAAAGAAGCAATAAAACTGGCCTTCTTGAGACTAGTTGTGTATCTGGAGCATCAGCAATTGTGGGTTAGATTACAGGCTCAAAATGGCCAGAAACAAATAACTTTCTTCTGAAACTCGTCAGTCTATTCTTGTTCTGAGAAATGAAGGCTATTCCATGCGGAGAAATTGCCAAGAAACGGAAGATCTCGTACAACGCTGTGTCCTACTCCCTTCACAGAACAGAACAAACTGGCTCCAACCAGAATAGAAAGAGGAGTGGGAGGCCCCGGTGCACAACTGAGCAAGAGGACAAATACATTAGAGTGTCTAGTTCGAGAAACAGACGCCTCACAGGTCCTCAACTGGCAGCTTCATTAAATAGTACCCACAAAACACCAGTCTCAATGTCAACAGTGAAGAGGCGACTGTGGGATGCTGACCTTCTAGGCAGAGTTGCAAAGAAAAAGCCATATCTCAGAATGGCCAATTATTTTGCTTTATATTAATAATAATAATATGCCATTTAGCAGACGCTTTTATCCAAAGCGACTTACAGTCATGTGTGCATACATTTTTTGTGTGTGGGTGGTCCCGGGGATCGAATCCACTACTTTGGCGTTAACAAGCGCCGTGCTCTACCAGCTGAGCTACAGAGGTGTGAGGGCTCTGAGAGTAGTAGATTATAGTGGAGACTTTTGCATGTTATTTGTGAGGGCTCTGAGAGTAGTAGATTATAGTGGAGACGTTTGCATGTTATTGTGAGGGCTCTGAGAGTAGTAGATTGATGTGGATACTTTTTTTGAACATTTGATTGTGAAATATATACTGTACATGTTGTTTATACAGTCATATTTTTGCCTGCTATTTTGAGGGGTCTAAGAAGAATATAATATAGTGGGGACTTTTTAGAAAATGGCCTGAATTATGAGTAACAGTAAGAGTAAGAATGATGAGTTTATGGGCAGAATTAACCTGAGATACAGTGATGGTGGGTTGTGTTTAGGAGTAGTATTAACCTGAAACACAGTGATGGTGGGTTGTGGTTTTGTTGGTTTAGATCACACTCAGAGTCACTTTCCTGTCCTAACTTCCTGTCCTAACTTCCTGTCCTACATATACCTATTGCATGCCTTCTGAATCATATCAGAGTTCTTTACACAGAGATCCTATTAAATTACTAGTTATTAGTTCTAATATGTAATTATATGCTTCTATATCTGGAAAACATGTGACATTAGACTATATATAGATAACAGGCTACATTAGACTATATATGAATAACAGGCTACATTAGAATATATATAGATAACAGGCTACATTAGACTATATATAAATAACAGGCTACATTAGAATATATATGGATAACAGGCTACATTAGACTATATATGGGCAACAGGCTACATTAGACTATATATGGATAACAGGCTACATTAGACTATATATGAATAACAGGCTACATTAGAATATATATGGATAACAGGCTACATTAGACTATATATGGATAACAGGCTACATTAGACTATATATAGATAACAGACTACATTTGACTATATATGGATAACAGGCTACATTAGACTATATATGGATAACAGGCTACATTAGACTATATATGGATAACAGGCTACATTAGACTATATATGGATAACAGGCTACAAATCCTCTCAAGCTCTGTCAGGTTGAATGGGGAGCGTCTCTGCACAGCTATTTTCATGTCTCTCCAGAGACCAAATCAAAATCAAATCAAATTTTATTTGTCACATGCACTGAATATAATGTAAACCTTACCATGAAATGCTTACAAGCCCTTAACCAACAATGCAGTTCTAAGACAAATAATAGTTAAGAAAAAAAATAAAAGAGCAACAATAAAATAACAATAAGGAGGCTATATACAGGGGGTACCGGTACCGAGACAATGTCCAGAGGTACAGGTTAGTCCAGGTAATTGAGGTAGTATGTACATGTAGGTAGGGTAAAGAGACTAGACCTTTTAAAACCCTTTGTGGAAAACAATGAAGGTAGACTTATCCAACCCTTTGGCCTGGATTCAATTAGAAAACAGTGGAGGTAGACTTATCTAACCCTTTGGCCTGGATTCAATTAGAAAACAATGGAGGTAGACTTATCTAACCCTTTGGCCTGGATTCAATTAGAAAACAGTGGAGGTAGACTTATCTAACCATTTGGCCTGGATTCAATTAGAAAACAGTGGAGGTAGACTTATCTAACCCTTTGGCCTGGATTCAATTAGAAAACAGTGGAGGTAGACTTACCTAACCCTTTGGCCTGTATTCAATTAGAAAACAGTGGAGGTAGACTTATCTAACCCTTTGGCCTGGATTCAATTATAAAACAGTGGAGGTAGACTTATCTAACCCTAGGGCCTGGATTCAATTAGAAAACAATGGAGGTAGACTTACCTAACCCTAGGGCCTGGATTCAATTAGAAACTGTGCTAAAGCATTTAACGGTAATTTCCAATTGAGCCGACATCTGCTGCGTTTACCTTGAATGTGATCTCCACTAAGGCTGTAACATTGCCTTTAAAAAGCCATATCGTCTACAAGCACATTAGATTGAATCAAGGCCTAGATACGTTGTTAGTTGTTACCTGGAAGAAGTTGTTAATCTGATCCTAGATATGTGGTTAGTTGTTACCTGGAAGAAGTTGTTAATCTGACATTAGATCTGTGGTTGGTTTTGTTACCTGGAAGAGTTGTTCATCTGATCCTAGATCGGTGGTTAGTTGTGTTGTATGGAAGAAGTTGTTAATCTGATCCTAGATATGTGGTTAGTTGTGTTACCTGAAATAAGTTGTTAATCTGATCCTAGATCTGTGGCTAGTTGAGTTACCTGTTGAATTGTTCTGCATTCAGTGGTACGTCCACATTCCGATCATACTGTATCATAGATGGAGTGCATGATATCAGTCATCTCCAGGAACACACACACAAACACACACATACGCATGCGCGCACACACTGTCACACACACACACACACACACACACACAGTCATACCAGGCCAATAGGGCTCTGGTCAAAAGTAGTGCACTATATAGGGATTAGGGACGCATTCAGTGTAACAGAATATGACAGCGGCATGTTTTACTACTACAGACATCAGTGTTTGTGTGATTAAATGTGGCTTTGTTAAGTAGTAGCCAGTGTTGTGTTTCACCATTCAATCTGATTCATTTCCAGTTTGTTATGTTGTTATTAGACCAACATTATAGAGGACATTATTATTAGGAGGCTGCAGTAATGTTGAGATGCAATAGGGGGAGCTCTAGTCTAGAACACTGGAACCTTCAGTAGCACTTTGATTTTACATTTTTAGTCATTTAGCTCTTATCCAGAGCGACTTACAGTTAGTGAATACATATTTTTTATTTATTTTATTTTTTATACTGCCCCCCCCCGTGGGAATCAAACCCACAACCCTGGCGTTGCAAACGCCATGCTCTATCAACTGAGCTACATCCCTGCCGGCCATTTCCTCCCCTACCCTGGGCCAATTGTGCGCCGCCCATGACTCTCCCGGTCGCGGCCGGCTGCGACAGAGCCTGGATTCGAACCAGGATCTCTAGTGGCACAGTTAGCACTGCGATGCAGTGCCTTAGACCACTGGGCCACTCGGGAGTGGTGCAGCTGATGAGGAGTGTAAATTGAATGGGTTTGTAGAATAGAATGAATGACAACATAGAACTGACCAAATGAAAATGGAACTTTGACCTGTTCCATGTAGAACTCAGAGGGAGAAAGGCAACACATTCTAAGATATTATAAACATTCCAAATAGTAGGCTATAGTAAACACATTCTAAGATACTATAAACATTCCAAATAGTAGGCTATAGTAAACACATTCTAAGATACTATAAACATTCCAAATAGTAGGCTATAGTAAACACATTCTAAGATACTATAAACATTCCAAATAGTAGGCTATAGTAAACACATTCTAAGATATTATAAACATTCCAAATAGTAGGCTATAGTAAACACATTCTAAGATACTATAAACATTCCAAATAGTAGGCTATAGTAAACACATTCTAAGATACTATAAACATTCCAAATAGTAGGCTATAGTAAACACATTCTAAGATACTATAAACATTCCAAATAGTAGGCTATAGTAAACACATTCTAAGATACTATAAACATTCCAAATAGTAGGCTATAGTAAACACATTCTAAGATACTATAAACATTCCAAATAGTAGGCTATAGTAAACACATTGTTTACATGATAGTGTATGTGGTCAAAAGAATACAGTGGAAATAGCCCAATTATGCCCATTAGAAAAAATTTAAGACCAATCCTCAAATGAAAAAAGGCAACTAGATATGCATTCTGTTGTACATTTTCTATTGAAATAAAACCTCCCGCTTATGACGCGCTGGTCTGGTCCTCATACATGTCAAAGAGGAAGGAAAGGAAGTTCTGCATCATCTACCACCTACTTCTTGTTTCCGCTCACTGCCAGTCAGTGTCACACCCTGGCTCGGGGACTCTATATGTTGAGCCAGGGTGTGTGCATTCTATGTGTTCGTTTTCTATGTTGGGTAGTCTAGTTGTTCTGTTTCTATGTTTGCCTGTATGACTCCCAATCAGAGGCAGCGAGTGTCAGCTGTCGGCTGGTTGTCTCTGATTGGGAGCCATATTTAATCTGTATGTTTTCCTTTGGGTGTTGTGGGTTTTTGTTCCTTTACGGTCATTGTTACTGTGGACTTTACGAATCGTCTATTGTTTTGGTTTTTGCACTTTAATATAATAAAGTCAATCATGTTCGCTCAACACGCTGCGTATTGGTCTACTCCTTTTGAAGACGATCGTGACAGAAAAACCCACCATACAAAGACCAAGCAGCGTGTCCAGGAACACACGCAGGAGGTGACGCTGGTGGATGTCCTCCTCGTTTGGGGGCAGATTACCGAGGAGGAGGCCGTCCGGTACCGGAGGGCGATGAAGGGGGAGACCCAGGCAGGAGTGGAGAAGCGGCGTCAACCGGGCCGTGGTCGGAAAGGCGAGAGGCACCCCCAAGAATTTTTTAGGGGGGGGGCACACGGCATGGGCGACTGGGCAGCAGGAGGCTGCCACAGGGCGAATCGGGAGATTAAGAGAGGAGGCCACCGGCTTTTGGGGGCCAGAAGGCAGGTTGGCGGAGCCTGGATGGAGAGCAGAGCCAACTCCCCATACTCAGGCATGGCAGCATGAGACTGGGCAGGTTCCGCGGAGATGCGCACTGTGCCGCGAGTGGTCCGGCATAGTCCGGTACGTCCTGTGCGAGCACCCCGCACGTGTTGTGCGAAGGTGGGCATGCAGCCAGGACGGAGTGTGCCGGCTCAGCGCTCGCGGCCTCCAGTGCCTCTCCTCGGTCCCGGATATCCTGCGCCAGTGTCACGTGCTGTTATGCCAGTACGGGTACACAGCCCTGTACGTCCTATGCTGATGCCTCACACAGAGTGTGTGAAGGTAGGCATTCAGCCAGGACGGGTTGTGGCAGCTCTTCACTCCAGGTCTCCTATCCGTCTCCATAGCCCAGTCCGGCCTGTTCCTGCTCCACGCACCAAGCCTACGGGGTGCGTCGTCAGCCCAGCCCGGCCTGTCCCTGCTCCACGCACCAAACCTACGGTGTGCGTCGCCAGCCCTGCCCGGCCTGTTCCTGCTCCACGCACCAAACCTACGGTGTGCGTCGCCAGCCCAGCCCGGCCTGTTCCTGCTCCACGCACCCAACCTACGGTGTGCGTCGCCAGCCCTGCCCGGCCTGTTCCTGCTCCACGCACCAAACCTACGGTGTGCGTCGCCAGCCCAGCCCGGCCTGTCCCTGCTCCACGCACCAAACCTACGGTGTGCGTCGCCAGCCCAGCCCGGCCTGTCCCTGCTCCACGCACCAAGCCTACGGGGTGCGTCGCCAGCCCAGCCCGGCCTGTCCCTGCTCCACGCACCAAACCTACGGTGTGCGTCGCCAGCCCGGCCCGGCCTGTTCCTGCCACTCGCACCAAACCTACGGTGCGCGTCGCCAGCCCGGCCCGGCCTGTTCCTGTCACTCGCACCAAGCCAGGGGTGCGAGTCGCCAGCCCGGCCCGGTCTGTTCCTGCCACTCGCACCAAGCCAGGGGTGCGAGTCGCCAGCCTGGTCCAGCCTGTTCCTGCCACTCGCACCAAGCCAGGGGGTGCGAGTCGTCAGCCTGGTTCAGCCCGTTCCTGCTACTCGCACCAAGCCCGGGGTGCGAGTCGTCAGCCTGGTAAGACCGGTCAGCTGCTCCACAACGGAGCGTAAGCAATCCGCTCCGTCAATGTCCAGTCCAGATCCAGCCAGCGGGGTCAGACCGGACCAGGGGCGCTACGGGGGGTAGTATGGAGGGGTGGTGGTCAAAGCCGGAGCCGGAGCCGCCTCCGAGGAGGAATGCCCACCCAGCCCTCCCCTGTTTGGGGTGTTTAGACGCGGTCGCAGTCCGCGCCTTTAGGGGGGGGTACTGTCACACCCTGGCTCGGGGACTCTATATGTTGAGCCAGGGTGTGTGCATTCTATGTGTTCGTTTTCTATGTTGGGTAGTCTAGTTGTTCTGTTTCTATGTTTGCCTGTATGACTCCCAATCAGAGGCAGCGAGTGTCAGCTGTCGGCTGGTTGTCTCTGATTGGGAGCCATATTTAATCTGTATGTTTTCCTTTGGGTGTTGTGGGTTTTTGTTCCTTTACGGTCATTGTTACTGTGGACTTTACGAATCGTCTATTGTTTTGGTTTTTGCACTTTAATATAATAAAGTCAATCATGTTCGCTCAACACGCTGCGTATTGGTCTACTCCTTTTGAAGACGATCGTCACAGTCAGTTGACTCACTGTACAAGACCTCTCTCCTTCACTCTGTAAGTACTCTTGACAATATCTTGAAATTTAGTCATACACTAAATATACATTTTACTTCTTGTTATGTTTTGAGCTGTATTTTGGTTGTTACATCAGGGCCAGTATTCATAAAGTGTTTCAGTGTCCCCCAGTGTTGATCCAGGATCAGAGCCCCCCGGTCCATATAATTATTATTTAAAAGGTATGTATGTACAGTACCAGTGAAAAGTTTGGACACACCTACTCATTCAAGGGTTTTTCTTGATTTTTTATGTTTTACATTGTAGAATAATAGTGAAGACATCAAAACTATGAAATAGCACACATGGAATCATGTACGGTCGTGGTCAAAGGTTTTGAGAATGACACAAAATATTAATTTAAGTCTGCTGCCTCAGTTTTTATGATGGCAATTCACATATGCTCCAGAAAGTTATGAAGAGTGATCAGATGAATTGCAAAAGTCCCTCTTTGCCATGAAAATGAACTTTATCCCCAAAAAACTTTTCCAATGCATTTCAGCCCTGACACAAAAGGACCAGCTGACATCATGTCAGTGATTCTCTCGTTAACACAGGTGAGAGTGTTGAATTGAGTTAGAATAACAGACTGGAAGCTTTAAAAGGAGGGTGGTGCTTGAAATCATTGTTCTTCCTCTGTTAACTACACTGCTCAAAAAAATAAAGGGAACACTTAAACAACACAATGTAACTCCAAGTCAATCACACTTCTGTGAAATCAAACTGTCCACTTAGGAAGCAACACTGATTGACAATACATTTCACATGCTGTTGTGGAAATGGAATAGACAACAGGTGGAAATTATAGGCAATTAGCAAGACACCCCCAATAAAGAAGTGGTTCTGCAGGTGGTGACCACAGACCACTTCTCAGTTCCTATGCTTCCTGGCTGATGTTTTGGTCACTTTTGAATGCTGGGGGTGCTTTCACTCTAGTGGTAGCATGAGACGGAGTCTACAACCCACACAAGTGGCTCAGGTAGTGCAGCTCATCCAGGATGGCACATCAATGCGAGCTGTGGCAAGAAGGTTTGCTGTGTCTGTCAGCGTAGTGTCCAGAGCATGGAGGCGCTACCAGGAGACAGGCCAGAACATCAGGAGACGTGGAGGAGGCCGTAGGAGGGCAACAACCCAGCAGCAGGACCGCTACCTCCGCCTTTGTGCAAGGAGGAGCAGGAGGAGCACTAACAGAGCCCTGCAAAATGACCTCCAGCAGGCCACAAATGTGCATGTGTCTGCTCAAACGGTCAGAAACAGACTCCATGAGGGTGGTATGAGGGCCCGACGTCCACAGGTGGGGGTTGTGCTTACAGCCCAAAACCATCCAGGACGTTTGGCATTTGCCAGAGAACACCAAGATTGGCAAATTCGCCACTGGCGCCCTGTCCTCTTCACAGATGAAAGCAGGTTCACACTGAGCACATGTGACAGACGTGACAGAGTCTGGAGACGCCGTGGAGAACGTTCTGCTGCCTGCAACATCCTCCAGCATGACCGGTTTGGCGGTGGGTCAGTCATGGTGTGGGGTGGCATTTCTTTGGGGGGCCGCACAGCCCTCCTTGTGCTCGCCAGAGGTAGCCTGACTGCCATTAGGTACCGAGATGAGATCCTCAGACCCCTTGTGAGACCATAT
>NW_025533703.1:330000-370000 GCF_020615455.1 Coregonus clupeaformis
AGAGTGGATTACAGAGGTCTTGAAAAAGAAGGGTCAACACTGCAAATATTGACTCTTTGCATAAACTTAATGTAATTGTCAATAAAAGCCTTTGGCACTTCTGGAATGCTTGTAATTATACTTCAGTATCCCATAGTAACATCTGACAAAAATATCTAAAAACACTGAAGCAGCAAACTTTGTGAAGACCAATACTTGTGTCATTCTCAAAACTTTTGATCACGACTGTAGTAACCAAAGAAGTGTTAAACAAATCAAAATATATTTTATATTTGAGATTCTTCAAATAGCCACTCTTTGCCTTGATGACAGCTTTGCACACTCATGGTATTCTCTCAACCAGCTTCATGAGGTAGTCACCTGGAATGCATTTCAAATAACAGGTGTGCCTTCTTAAAATATAATTTGTGGAATTTCTTTTCATTTCAATGCGTTTGAGCCAATCAGTTGTGTTGTGACAAGGTAGGGGGGGTATACAGAAGATACCCCTATTTGGTAAAATACATTTACATTTTAGCAGACGCTCTTGTCCAGAGCGACTTACATGAGCAATTAGGGTTAAGTGCCTTGCTTAAGGGCACATTGACAGATTTTTCACCTAGTTGGCTCAGGGATTAGAACCAGCGACCTTTCGGTTACTGGCACAACGCTCTTACCCACTAAGCTACCTGCCGCCCTACCTGCTGCCCAATTTCATATTATGGCAAGAACAGCTCAAATAAGCCCAGAGAAATTACAGTCCATCATTACTTGAATTTCAAGAACTTTGAAAGTTTCTTCAAGTGCAGTCGCAAAAACCATCAAGCGCTATGATGAAACTGGCTCTCATGAGGACAGCCACACGAATGGAAGACCCAGAGTTACCTCTGCTGCAGAGGATAAGTTCATTAGAGTTACCAGCCTCAGAAATTGAAGCCCAAATAAATGCTTCACAGAGTTCAAGTAACAGACACATCTCAACATCAACTGTTCAGAGGAGACTGTGTGAATCAGGCCTTCATGGTCGAATTGCTGCAAAGAAACCACTACTAAAAGACACCAATAGAAGAAGAGACTTGATTGGGCCAAGAAACAAGAGCAATGGACATTAGACCGGTGGAAATGTGTCCTTTGGTCTGGAGTCCAAATTGGAGATGTTTGGTTCCAACCACTGTGTCTTTGTGAGACGTGGTGTGGGTGAACAGATGATCACTGCATGTGTATTTCCCACCGTAAAGCATGAAGGATGAGGTGTTATGGTGTGGGGGTGCTTTGCTGGTGACACTGTCTGTGATTTATTTAGAATTAAATGCACACTTAACCCAATGCCTACCAAAGCATTCTGCAGTGATATGCCATCCCATCTGGTTTGGGCTTAGTGGGAATATCATTTGTTTTTCAAAAGGACAATTACCCCAAACACCTCCAGGCTGTATAAGGGCTATTTTACCAAGAAGGAGAGCGATGGAGTGCTGCATCAGATGACCTGGACTCCACAATTCCCCGACCTCAACCAAATTGAGATGGTTTGGGATGAGTCGGACCGCAGAGTGAAGGAAAAGCAGCCAACAAGTGCTCAGCATATGTGGGAACTCCTTCAAGACTGTTGGAAAAGCATTCCAGGTGAAGCTGGTTGAGAGAATGCCAAGAGTGTGCAAAGCTGTCATCAAGGCAAAGGGTGGCTATTTGAAGAATCTCAAATATAAAATATATATTTTTGGGTTACTACATGATTCCATGTGTGTTATTTCATAGTTTTGATGCCTTCAATATTATTATACAATGTAACAAATAGGAAAAATAAAGAAAAACCCTTGAATGAGTAGGTGTTTTAAAACTTTTGACCGGTAGTGTATGTATGTATGTATAAATGTATATACAGTGGGGAGAACAAGTATTTGATACACTGCCGATTTTGCAGGTTTTCCTACTTCCAAAGCATGTAGAGGTCTGTAATTTTTATCATAGGTACACTTCAACTGTGAGAGACGGAATCTAAAACAAAAATCCAGAAAATCACATTGTATGATTTTGTAATAATTAATTTGCATTTTATTGCATGACATTGCATGACATAAGTATTTGTAATACCAACATGTTTCAAGCAGACCACCATAGTCCCCGTGCCCAAGGACTCTAAGATAACCTGCCTAAATGACTACCGACCCGTAGCACTGACGTCTGTAGCCATGAAGTGCTTTGAAAGGCTGGTCATGGCTCACATCAACAGCATTATCCCAGAAACCCTAGACCCACTCCAATTTGCATACCGCCCCAACAGATCCACAGATGATGCAATCTCTATTGCACTCCACACTGCCCTTTCCCACCTGGACAAGAGGAACACCTACGTGAGAATGCTATTCATTGACTACAGCTCAGCATTCAACACCATAGTGCCCTCTAAGCTCATCACTAAGCTAAGGATCCTGGGACTAAACACCTCCCTCTGCAACTGGATCCTGGACTTCCTGACGGGCCGCCCCAGGTGGTAAGGGTAGGTAACAACACATCTGCCACACTGATCCTCAACACGGGGGCCCCTCAGGGGTGCATGCTCAGTCCCCTCCTGTACTCCCTGTTCACCCATGACTGCATGGCCAGGCACGACTCCAACACCATCATTAAGTTTGCCGACGACACAACAGTGGTAGGCCTGATCACCGACAACGATGAGACAGCCTATAGGGAGGAGGTCAGAGACCTGGCCGTGTGGTGCCAGGACAACAACCTCTCCCTCAACGTGACCAAGACAAAAGAGATGATTGTGGACTACAGGAAAAAAAAGAGGACTGAGCACGCCCCCATTCTCATCGACGGGGCTGTAGTGGAACAGGTTGAGAGCTTCAAGTTCCTTGGTGTCCACATCACCAACAAACTATCATGGTGCAAACACACCAAGACAGTCGTGAAGAGGGCACGACAAAGCCTATTCCCCCTCAGGAGACTGAAAAGATTTGGCATAGGTCCTCAGATCCTCAAAAAATTATACAGCTGCACCACCGAGAGCATCCTGACTGGTTGCATCACCGCCTGGTATGGCAACTGCTTGGCCTCCGACCGCAAGGCACTACAGAGGGTAGTGCGTACGGCCCAGTACATCACTGGGGCCAAGCTTCCTGCCATCCAGGACCTCTATACCAGGCGGTTTCAGAGGAAGGCTCTCAAAATTGTCAAAGACTACAGCCACCCTAGTCATAGACTGTTCTCTCTGCTACCGCACAGCAAGAGGTACCGGAGTGCCAAGTCTAGGTCCAAAAGACTTCTCAACAGCTTCTACCCCCAAGCCTTAAGACTCCTGAACAGCTAATCATGGCTACCCGGACTATTTGCACTGCCCCCCCACCCCATCCTTTTACGCTGCTGCTACTCTGTTAATTATTTATGCATAGTCACTTTAACTCTACCCACATGTACATATTACTTCAACTACCTCAACTATCCGGTGCCCCCGCACATTGACTCTGCACCGGTACCCCCCTGTATATATAGCCTCCTTACTGTTATTTTATTTTACTTCTGCTCTTTTTTTCTCAACACTTTTTTTGTTGTTGTTTTATTTTTACTTTTTTTGTTAAAAAGAAATGCACTGTTGGATAAGGGCTGTAAGTAAGCATCTCACTGTAATGTCTGCACCTGTTGTATTCGGCGCATGTGGCCAATAAAATTTGATTTGATTTGATACATCAGAAAAGCAGAACTTAATATTTGGTACAGAAACCTTTGTTTGCAATTACAGAGATCATACGTTTCATGTAGGTCTTGACCAGGTTTGCACACACTGCAGCAGGGATTTTGGCCCACTCCTCCATTCAGACCTTCTCCAGATCCTTCAGGTTTCGGGGCTGTCGCTGGGCAATACGGACTTTCAGCTCCCTCCAAAGATTTTCTATTGGGTTCAGGTCTGGAGACTGGCTAGGCCACTCCAGGACCTTGAGATGCTTCTTACGGAGCCACTCATTAGTTGCCCTGGCTGTGTGTTTCGGGTCGTTGTCATGCTCGAAGACCCAGCCACGACCCATCTTCAATGCTCTTACTGTTGGAAGGAGGTTGTTGGCCAAGATCTCGCGATACATGGCCCCATCCATCCTCCCCTCAATACGGTGCAGTCGTCCTGTCCCCTTTGCAGAAAAGCATCCCCAAATAATTATGTTTCCACCTCCACGCTTCACGGTTGGGATGGTGTTCTTGGGGTTGTACTCATCCTTCTTCTTCCTCCAAACATGGTGAGTGGAGTTTAGACCAAAAAGCTCTATTTTTGTCTCATCAGACCAAATGACCTTCTCCCATTCCTCCTTTGGATCATCCAGATGGTCACTGGCAAACTTCAGATGGGCCTGGACATGCGCTGGCTTGAGCAGGGGGACCTTGCGTGCGCTACAGGATTTTAATCCATGACGGCGTAGTGTGTTACTAATGGTTTTCTTTGAGACTGTGGTCCCAGCTCTCTTCAGGTCATTGACCAAGTCCTGCCGTGTAGTTCTGGGCTGATCCCTCACCTTCCTCATGATCATTGGCGCCCCACGAGGTGAGATCTTGCATGGAGCCCCAGACCGAGGGTGATTGACCGTCATCTTGAACTTCTTCCATTTTCTAATAATTGCGACAACAGTTGTTGCCTTCTCACCAAGCTGCTTGCCTATTGTCCTGTTGCCCATCCCAGCCTTGTGCAGGTCTACAATTTTATCCCTGATGTCCTTACACAGCTCTCTGGTTTCAGCCATTGTGGAGAGGTTGGAGTCTGTTTGATTGAGTGTGTGGACAGGTGTCTTTTATACAGGTAACGAGTTCAAACAGGTTCAGTTAATACAGGTAATGAGTGGAGAACAGGAGGGCTTCTTACAGAAAAACTAACAGGTCTGTGAGAGCCGGAATTCTTACTGGTTGCTAGGTGATCAAATACTTATGTCATGCAATAAAATGCAAATTAATTACTTAAAAATCATACAATGTGATTTTCTGGATATTTGTTTTAGATTCCGTCTCTCACAGTTGAAGTGTACCTATGATAAAAATGACAGACCTCTACATGCTTTGGAAGTAGGAAAACCTGCAAAATCGGCAGTGTATCAAATACTTGTTCTCCCCACTGTATGTATGTATGTATGTGTGTGTGTGTGTGTGTGTGTGTGTGTGTGTGTGTGTGTGTGTGTGTGTGTGTGTGTGTGTGTGTGTGTGTGTGTGTGTGTGTGTGTGTGTGTGTGTGTGTGTGTGTGTGTGTGTGTGTCACTTGATGTTTAGCCTCACTGCTTGGGGATCATTGAACCTGGTGGTCAGTCTTCAGGCTGCTGTACAGCTTGATGGACAGTAGAGTATTGAACATTTATCCTCCTTTATTTGGAGTTCTGAGAATAAAACAACTTCAGAACAATCAATATAGAAATATCTGTTTACAGTACTACAGATCTGTTCAATAAGTGATTGTTGTTGTTGTTGATGTTGTTGATGATGATGATGACTTTATTTAATCCATTAGGAAATTATTTTTGCATCATACATCATGTCATCTTAAATAGAAAGACGTAGACAGACATGAAACACGTCACACACATTAAATACATAGTGCAATAGACTTACAGACAGACAGTAATCACATAGACAACCATATAGCACAATACAACTCAACACAATATGAGCCTGGTTCATTTTCAGTAATGAGGCCCTGTACCCCATTTCCAGTTTATACTCCAATGTATCAGGTGTAGTTATTCACCAGCTATAGAGTGAGCTGTTGTTTATGTTTCTAAGACTGCAGGGTGGGAGATGCAACAATGGCCTTGAGAACAGCAGGAAGTGTGTTGGTTGTCTTTCTCTGGTCTGTAGCAGGTATGGTCTCATTCTTGTCTTTTAGTTGCTCTGTTTAACAATCTACAAACATGTCTAAAATGTTAAGAATCATAACATTATTCTGGTGTGTTCTGTAAGGTGGCAGGTAGCTTAGTGGGTAAGAGCGTTGTGCCAGTAACTGAAAGGTCGCTGGTTCTAATCCCCGAGCCGACTAGGTGAAAAATCTGTCGATGTGCCCTTAAGCAAGGCACTTAACCCTAATTGCTCATGTAAGTCGCTCTGGATAAGAGCGTCTGCTAAGTGATTAAAATGTAAATGTAAATCTTTCACACCTCATAGAGTGATGCTTATCTGTGGTTTTCATTGACACGCAACTAGGCAACAAAGTGTGGACAAACCTTACTGTCAGTGTGAGCCAAAAGACCTTGACTTAATTATGATGTGACTGCGTTTCAGTGGTACTGGGTCAGAATGGCTGGAGTGTGAGCTACACCAAGAATAGTATCTGTTCCTTGAAGGGGTCAACAGTGGAGCTGTCCTGCTCCTACACATATCCCAGAGGTTATACAGTCACGACAACCAAATGGTATACATTGAAGAATTCGATCTGGACTGAAATCCAAGATAAATATGAGGATCGTATAGAGTACCGTGGGAACAAGGAGAATGACTGCACCCTGAGAATCACAGACCTGAGAGAGGAGGATTCAACATAATATTTCTTCTCATTTACAGCAGGCTTATGGACATATGGCTCATATGTTACTCTCTCTGTCACAGGTACTGTAATCTGACATAAAGAGTATAGTTACCACTTCAAATGATTTATTACATTTACAGTGAGAACCTTGGAATGGTGCTGACAGACAGATGTTCTCCATTGTTGTTTCATAACTTCAGATCTAAAGGTGACTGGGGGAATGTGGACAAGAGGGGAGTATTGGAAGACACTGACCTGTATCACCACCTGTACTCTGACTGACAACCCCAACCCCACCTACATCTGGTACAAGAACGGACACTATGTAAAGGAGGACTCATCCAGCTTGTACTCAGACAACTTTAGCGATAAAGACAGTTACTCCTGTGCTGTAAAAGGACATGAGGATCTCCACTCTCCTGCACTGTGTGAGTGTGGACTTTTTCTTTAAGATGTAATATCAATACAGTTTTGTTCAGGTTGTGAGACTTATTTAAATGAATCAGTAAATATCGATCATTATTTAATAATTATGGTTTTCACTACTGTAAACTGTTTAACTAGTTTTCTTCTACTTTATAAACAACATCAGTTGTAATTTAAGATTTATATAGAGTGTTATATGGTCTTTTTGTGTTTCAGGTAAGAAGTGTTGGGGTGTGACTTACACCCATCAGAGTATCTGTGCCTTGAAGAGGACAACAGTGGACATACCCTGCTCTTACACATATCCCAGTTATCATGAGATCAAAAAAGCTTTCTGGTTTACTAAATGGTCTGGTATGGATGCTGAAGATCTGAGCTTGGTGCCAGGGTATGAGGGTCATATTGAGTACCTTGGGGATAAGAAGAGAGACTGTACCCTGAGAATCACAGACCTGAGATTGAGTGACTCTGCTGGATACAGGTTCGGATTCATAACATCCGGAGGAAAGTTTGCTGGCTCACCTGTCTCCCTGACTGTCACAGGTAATCTGTCACTCATCTCACATCTATTACTGTAATGACCTTATTAAGGGCAGTCATACAGACACAGTAGTGGTATGTGATGGAAAAAAACAAATCTAGTATATCATATAAGAGGACATATATAGGAGGAGAATAATGATGTGTTTCCTTTTTCTCTAGATGTTGTGTTGGAGATGGATCCCACATCTGTGTCAGAGAGGGAGAATGTCACACTGACATGTAGAACCAAATGTACACTGGACCCCATCACAGCCTACAGTTGGTATAAGAATGGACAGCCTATACCAAACAGAAACACCTACTCTCCTGTCTATAGCCTATTCCCAGTCAGCAGTGAGGATGCAGGAAGATACTCCTGTGCTGTGGAAGGCCATGAGGATCTCCCCTCTCCTGAAGACACTCTCAATGTCAGATGTAAGTACATGTGGTTTAAATGTTTCGTTTGCTATATTAACAATGCAGTGACAGATATTAGCTCCACATGACACTTGAATTGATCATCTTCAATAAGAGGGTGAATCTAAATGTAATTGTGTGGAGAAGTACAATTATGGAAAGTTTATATAATATTTTTTTACATCAGATGGACCAAGGAACACCTCAGTGTCAGTCAGTCCCTCTGGTGAAATAGTGGAGGGCATTTCAGTGACTCTGACCTGCAGCAGTGATGCCAACCCACCTGTGGACAAATACACCTGGTACAAGAAGAACGTAACCTCACCAAAAGCATCAGGACAGATTTACAACATCCTCAACTTCAGCTATGAGGACAGAGGAGAATACTACTGTGAGGCCCAGAATGGAAGAGGATCTATGAACTCTGCAGCTCAGATGATCACTGTAGCAGGTCAAGTTCCATCTTCAATATTTCAATACAATATTATGTTCAATAAGAAATGATGTTCCAAGGTAATCTTCTTCTAGTTTGCCTTATTACACTTTGGATTATAACTATGCATAGGCTTATATATACAAGTATTGCATTATTGTCCTGTATTGCCGTATATTCATTTTCAGTTTATAATAACATGGACTCATATCATCTATATCATCTTTTAGGGAAACAAACCTCAGTTATGACTCCAGCTGTAGGAATCACAGTGATTGTTCTGGTTCTCATACTGGCTTCATGTCTCTTTGGCTTCATGTGGTTAAGGTGAGTGAAAATGCATATTTTAAAGATTATTTCACTTTATTAACTTCATTAACTCATTCATATATTCATTCATTCACAAAACAGGAAGAAAGCATTCAAAACCACCTCTGACACAAGACACACAGCAGACATGGGACAGGTGAGTCTTATTGCTTTGTGGGACATTACTACTCTTCATACTGTCTGTCCCCAGGTCTATTTATATTCTCTGTTCTCTCTCTCCATCAGGGAGACTCTAGTCCAGTGTATGACAACATCTCAGGCATGGCCATGACCCCTACTGCAACACAGACAGCAGCCAACGTAGACCAGGATGTTGTTCACTACACCAGCGTCCACTTTTCTCACTCCAAAAACCAGGAAGTGCCTCTGTACTCCCCTGTCCAACTGCCTCAACCCCAGAAACAGGACGAGGATGTCCTGTACACTGCTGTGAAATTCACCAAGTGAGCATATTCTGCCTTTACAACAACATAGAGTCAATACTAGAACATTGTGACCACACAGACAGCATCAAGGTCAATCATATGTTGCTGCTTATTGAAGATGTAGACAATGATGTCATCAATATGTAAAACAGTTGACCCCTAGTGACCAGCCATTGTTCCCTGAGAACTCCCTCCATTAACATCTGAAGGGTTGATGGAGCATTCTTCAGGTCAAATGACATTTACTATGACATGTCTATAATGAAGGAGTGATGTGATGTGATGAGGGTTTCAAGGAACTGTTCTGTCTACGTTCCAAATGGCACCCTATTCCCTATTTAGTGCACTACTGGTCACAAGTACCTCACTATAAGGGAGTAGGGTGCCATTAGGGACACACATTCAGTTTCATTTCTGTTTCTTTCTCCAGGTCTGCGGTGGCACAAGCAGTCTACAGTACAGTCAACAAACCCAGAACCAGGAAGACCTGAACACAACAAACACAGAACGAGGAAGACCTGAACACAACAAACCCAGAACCAGGAAGACCTGAACACAACAAACCCAGAACCAGGAAGACCTGAACACAACAAACCCAGAACCAGGAAGACCTGAACACAACAAACACAGAACCAGGAAGACCTGAACACAACAAACACAGAACCAGGAAGACCTGAACACAACAAACCCAGAACCAGGAAGACCTGAACACAACAAACACAGAACCAGGAAGACCTGAACACAACAAACACAGAACCAGGAAGACCTGAAAACAACAAACCCAGAACCAGGAAGACCTGAACACAACAAACACAGAACGAGGAAGACCTGAACACAACAAACCCAGAACCAGGAAGACCTGAACACAACAAACCCAGAACCAGGAAGACCTGAACACAACAAACCCAGAACCAGGAAGACCTGAACACAACAAACACAGAACCAGGAAGACCTGAACACAACAAACACAGAACCAGGAAGACCTGAACACAACAAACCCAGAACCAGGAAGACCTGAACACAACAAACCCAGAACCAGGAAGACCTGAACACAACAAACACAGAACCAGGAAGACCTGAACACAACAAACCCAGAACCAGGAAGACCTGAACACAACAAACCCAGAACCACACGGCCAAGGCAACAAAAAAGTGGCTCAAGAAGAAGCACATGAAGGTCCTGGAGTGGCCTAGCCAGTCTCCAGACCTTAATCCCATAGGAAATCTGTGGAGGGAGCTGAAGGTTCGAGTTGCCAAACGTCAGCCTCGAAACCTTAATGACTTGGAGAAGATCTGCAAAGAGGAGTGGGACAAAATCCCTCCTGAGATGTGTGCAAACCTGGTGGCCAACTACAAGAAACGTCTGACCTCTGTGATTGCCAACAAGGGTTTTGCCACCAAGTACTAAGTCATGTTTTGCAGAGGGGTCAAATACTTATTTCCCTCATTAAAATGCAAATCAATTTATAACATTTTTGACATGCGTTTTTCTGGAATGTTTTGTTGTTATTCTGTCTCTCACTGTTCAAATAAACCTACCATTAAAATTATTGACTGATCATTTATTTGTCAGTGGGCAAACGTACAAAATCAGCAGGGGATCAAATACTTTTTTCCCTCACTGTAACTATAGAGAACATACAAAAAGGATATGGTAATACAAAATATAAGTTTACACACTCCCAGGAATGTCATGGATAATAATATAAATCATTAGCTTTCACACATCTAGATGGCCGGGTGGGGAGGGGGTGGAGCCAGAGACAGCAGGGGTTCAATCTGTAGAACCCAGTTCCTACATTTGAATATAAAAATTGATTTGATCAAACAAAACTATGCTACATTTTATATCTGGGACCCTTAGGATGACAAATCAGAGCAAGATTACTGAATGTAAGTACATTATTTACCTTCAGAGGTGAATGTAACAAACCAGTTGCAGTGATAAGTTTTTTGTTCTTGTGCACTGTCCTCAAACAATAGCATGGTATTTTGTCACTGTAATAGCTACTGTAAATTGGACAGTGCAGTTTGATTAACAAGAATTTAAGCTTTCTGCCCATGTAAGACATGTCTATGTCCTGGAAAGTTTGCTGTTACTTACAACAGTCATGCTAATCACATTAGCACACGTTAGATCAACTGTCACGTATACGGGACACCGATCCCGTAGAGGTTAAAATATGATGAATATGAAAGGGACCTTAACATTTTTTTATATTTTTTAAGTTGACATTTTTTTAAGTTTAATATATTTTAAGTAAAATTGTAAATATTTCTGATTACAATAACGTTTTCCAAAAATGCATTTAGGAAGTAGGCAGCCTCGAGGTCCAGTTAAATTGTATATAACTATATATATTTGTATGTTATATTTCTGAAACAATCATCAGACTTGTGAGACTATATATAAAGGCTAACAACCATAGTTATTGTGTTTCTATTATATTGTATTACTTCATATGGTACTATTATCAAGGCTCTGTCGTCCGCGACCGGGAGACCCATGGGGCGGCGCACAATTGGCCCAGCGTCGTCCAGGGTAGGTGAGGGAATGGGCTGGCAGGGATGTAGCTCAGTTGGCAGAGCATGGTGTTTGCAATGCCAGGGTTGTGGGTTCAATTCCCACGGGGGGCCAGTAAAAAAAAAAATTATGCACTCACTAACTGTAAGTCGCTCTGGATAAGAGCGTCTGCTAAATGACTAACATGTAAATATAGTAGGTTGCTTGATTTTTTTGCGTATATTTTTTCTAATTTCTAATAACAAAGTTATGGCACAATTCTGCCTTCATGTCCAGGAAAGAGTTCTGCTTGACGCAACGTTTCTTATCGCTTTTATCCCCCAAAAAATGTTTTGTAAGCTAATGTGTGAAGTGTGACATTCAAAAAAAAAAACTTTTAAGAATAAACGTCATTGTCATTGTTTTTATCTTGTTATAACAGTATCTTCAGTGGAGAGAAAATGGAAAGCTTTCAAAATCACACCTCTTGTACTGTACAGTAACTACAAATAATACATTTACTTTGGTTTGCATAGCAATAGTGGTTTATTCACCTTCATCATCATCATCATCATCATCATCATGTCTGTATAAAATATATACAAACACTTTCAGAAGGAGCAATGTCCAGCACCTAGACACACAACCAGTTACATTAAATATTATGTATTGTCATTTTTAAAACACACATCATGCAGACACAATATGGAATCACATGGATGTTTGGAGTGTTGGAGGTAGTTCTATCAGCAAGGGAATTCCATTCCAGAACACTGAGAGATGGAACATTACGGAAATACATTTACATTTTAGTCATTTAGCAGACGCTCTTATCCAGAGCAACTTACAGTTAGTGAGTGCATACATTATTTTTTTTATTTTTTCATACTGGCCCCTCATGGGAATCGAACCCACAACCCTGGCGTTGCAAACGCCATGCTCTAACAACTGAGCTACATCCCTGCCGGCCATTCCCTCCCCTACCCTGGGCCAATTGTGCACCGCCCATGAGTCTCCCGGTCGCGGCCTGCTGCGACAGAGCCTGGATTCGAACCAGGATCTCTAGTGGCACAGTTAGCACTGCGATGCAGTGCCTTAGACCACTGCCCCACTCGGGAGTGGTGCAGCTGATGAGGAGTGTAAATTGAATGGGTTTGTAGAATAGAATGAATGACATCATAGAACTGACCAAATGAAAATGGAACTTTGACCTGTTCCATGTAGAACTCAGAGGGAGAAAGGCAACACATTCTAAGATACTATAAACATTCCAAATAGTAGGCTATAGTAAACACATTCTAAGATACTATAAACATTCCAAATAGTAGGCTATAGTAAACACATTCTAAGATACTATAAACATTCCAAATAGTAGGCTATAGTAAACACATTCTAAGATATTATAAACATTCCAAATAGTAGGCTATAGTAAACACATTCTAAGATATTATAAACATTCCAAATAGTAGGCTATAGTAAACACATTCTAAGATACAATAAACATTCCAAATAGTAGGCTATAGTAAACACATTCTAAGATACTATAAACATTCCAAATAGTAGGCTATAGTAAACACATTCTAAGATACTATAAACATTCCAAATAGTAGGCTATAGTAAACACATTCTAAGATACTATAAACATTCCAAATAGTAGGCTATAGTAAACACATTCTAAGATACTATAAACATTCCAAATAGTAGGCTATAGTAAACACATTCTAAGATAATATAAACATTCCAAATAGTAGGCTATAGTAAACACATTGTTTACATGATAGTGTATGTGGTCAAAAGAATACAGTGGAAATAGCCCACATTTTGCCCATTAGAAAAAATGTAAGACCAATCCTCAAATGAAAAAAAGGCAACTAGATATGCATTCTGTTGTACATTTTCTATTGAAATAAAACCTCCCGCTTATGATGTGCTGGTCTGGTCCTCATACATGTCAAAGAGGAAGGAAAGGAAGTTCTGCATCAGCTACCACCTACTTCTTGTTTCCGCACACTGCCAGTAAGTTGACTCACTGTACAAGACCTCTCTCCTTCACTCTGTAAGTACTCTTGACAATATCTTGAAATTTAGTCATATACTAAATATACATTTTACTTCTTGTTACTATTTGAGCTGTGTTTTGGTTGTTCCATCAGGGCCAGTATTCATAAAGTGTCTCAGTGTCCCCCAGTGTTGATCCAGGATCAGAGCCCCCGGTCCATATAATTATTATTTAAAAGGTATGTATGTACAGTACCAGTGAAAAGTTTGGACACACCTACTCATTCAAGGGTTTTTCTTTATTTTTTCTATGTTTTACATTGTAGAATAATAGTGAAGACATCAAAACTATGAAATAACACACATGGAATCATGTACGGTCGTGGTCAAAGGTTTTGAGAATGACACAAATATTAATTAAAGTCTGCTGCCTCAGTTTTTATGATGGCAATTTACATATGCTCCAGAAAGTTATGAAGAGTGATCAGATGAATTGCAATTAATTACAAAGTCCCTCTTTGCCATGAAAATGAACTTAATCCCCCAAAAACTTTTCCAATGCATTTCAGCCCTGACACAAAAGGACCAGCTGACATCATGTCAGTGATTCTCTCATTAACACAGGTGAGAGTGTTGAATTGAGTTAGAATAACAGACTGGAAGCTTTAAAAGGAGGGTGGTGCTTGAAATCATTGTTCTTCCTCTGTTAACTACACTGCTCAAAAAAATAAAGGGAACACTTAAACAACACAATGTAACTCCAAGTCAATCACACTTCTGTGAAATCAAACTGTCCACTTAGGAAGCAACACTGATTGACAATACATTTCACATGCTGTTGTGGAAATGGAATAGACAACAGGTGGAAATTATAGGCAATTAGCAAGACACCCCCAATAAAGAAGTGGTTCTGCAGGTGGTGATCACAGACCACTTCTCAGTTCCTATGCTTCCTGGCTGAAGTTTTGGTCACTTTTGAATGCTGGCGGTGCTTTCACTCTAGTGGTAGCATGAGACGGAGTCTACAACCCACACAAGTGGCTCAGGTAGTGCAGCTCATCCAGGATGGCACATCAATGCGAGCTGTGGCAAGAAGGTTTGCTGTGTCTGTCAGCGTAGTGTCCAGAGCATGGAGGCGCTACCAGGAGACAGGCCAGTACATCAGGAGACGTGGAGGAGGCCGTAGGAGGGCAACAACCCAGCAGCAGGACCGCTACCTCCGCCTTTGTGCAAGGAGGAGCAGGAGGAGCACTGCCAGAGCCCTGCAAAATGACCTCCAGCAGGCCACAAATGTGCATGTGTCTGCTCAAACGGTCAGAAACAGACTCCATGAGGGTGGTATGAGGGCCCGACGTCCACAGGTGGGGGTTGTGCTTACCGCCCAAAACCGTGCAGGACGTTTGGCATTTGCCAGAGAACACCAAGATTGGCAAATTCGCCACTGGCGCCCTGTGCTCTTCACAGATGAAAGCAGGTTCACACTGAGCACATGTGACAGACGTGACAGAGTCTGGAGATGCCATGGAGAACGTTCTGCTGCCTGCAACATCCTCCAGCATGACCGGTTTGGCGGTGGGTCAGTCATGGTGTGGGGTGGCATTTCTTTGGGGGGCCACACAGCCCTCCATGTGCTCGCCAGAGGTAGCCTGACTGCCATTAGGTACCGAGATGAGATCCTCAGACCCCTTGTGAGACCATATGCTGGTGCGGTTGGCCCTGGGTTCCTCCTAATGCAAGACAATGCTAGACCTCATGTGGCTGGAGTGTGTCAGCAGTTCCTGCAAGAGGAAGGCATCGATGCTATGGACCGCCCGTTCCCCAGACCTGAATCCAATTGAGCACATCTGGGACATCATGTCTCGCTCCATCCACCAACGCCACGTTGCACCACAGACTGTCCAGGAGTTGGCGGATGCTTTAGTCCAGGTCTGGGAGGAGATCCCTCAGGAGACCATCCGCCACCTCATCAGGAGCATGCCCAGGCGTTGTAGGGAGGTCATACAGGCACGTGGAAGCCACACACACTACTGAGCCTCATTTTGACTTGTTTTAAGGACATTGCATCAAAGTTGGATCAGCCTGTAGTGTGGTTTTCCACTTTAATTTTGAGGGTGACTCCAAATCCAGACCTCCATGGGTTGATACATTTGATTTCCATTGATATTTTTTGTGTGATTTTGTTGTCAGCACATTCAACTATGTAAAGAAAAAAGTATTTAATATGATTATTTCATTCATTCAGATCTAGGATGTGTTATTTTAGTGTTCCCTTAATTTTTTTGAGCAGTGTATAAATATTAGGACGAGCAATGTCGGAGTGGCATTGACTAAAATACAGTAGAATAGAATACAGTATATACATATGAGATGAGTAAAGCAGTATGTAAACATTATTAAAGTGACTAGTGTTCCATTATTAAAGTGGCCAGTGATTCCATGTCTATGTTTATAGGGCAGCAGCCGCTAAGGTGCAGGGTTGAGTAACCGGGTGGTAGCCGGCTAGTGATGGCTATTTAACAGTCTGATGGCCTTGAGATAGAAGCTGTTTTTCAGTCTCTCGGTCCCAGCTTTGATGCACCTGTACTGACCTCTCCTTCTGTATGATAGTGGGGTGAACAGGCCGTGGCTTGGGTGGTTGATGTCCTTGATCTTTTTGGCCTTCCTTTGACATCAGGTGCTGTAGGTGTCCTGGAGGGCAGTGTGGACAGACCGCACCACCCTCTGGAGAGCCCTGTGGTTGTGGGCGGTGCAGTTGCCGCTCATTTACATTTTAGTCATTTAGCAGACGCTCTTATCCAGAGCGACTTACATGAGCAATTAGGGTTAAGTGCCTTGCTCAAGGGCACATCGACAGATTTTTCACCTAGTCGGCTCGGGGATTAGAACCAGCAACCTTTCGGTTACTGGCACAACGCTCTTAACCACTAAGCTACCTGCCGCACCAGGCGGTGATACAGCCCGACGGGATGCTCTCAATTGTGCATCTGTAAAAGTTTGTGAGGGTCTTATGGGCCAATTGAAATTCCTTCAGCCTCCTGAGGTTGAAGAGGCGTTGTTGCACCTTCTTCACCACACTGTCTGTGTGGGTGGACCATTTCAGATTGGCAGTGATGTGTACGCCGAGGAACATGAAGCTTTTCACCTTCTCCACTGCGGTCCCGTTGATGTGGATAGGGCCCTTACCTCCTCCCCTGTAGGCTGTCTCGTTATTGTTGGTAATCAGGCCTACCACTGTTGTGTCGTCTGCAAACTTGATGATTGAGTTGGATGCGTGCGTTGCCACGCAGTCATGGGGTGAACAGGGAGTACAGGAGGGGGCTGAGCACGCACCCTTGTGGGGCCCATGTGATGAGGATCAGCGAAGTGGAGGTGTTGTTTCCTACCTTCACTACCTGGGAGTGGCCCATCAGAGACCCAGTTGCACAGGGCTGGGTTCAGACCCAGGGCCCGAGCTTGATGATGAGCTTGGAGGGTACTATGGTGTTGAATGCTGAGCTATAGTCAATGAACAGCATTCTGACGTAAGTATTCCTCTTGTCCAGATGGGATAGGGCAGTGTGCAGTGTGATGGTGATTGTCTGTGGATCTATTGGGAGCGGTAAGCAAATTGAAGTGGGTCTAGGGTGTCAGGTAAGGTAGAGGTGATATGATCCTTAACTAGCCTTTCAAAGCACTTTTAGTTCAGTTACCTTTGCTATCTTCGGTACAGGAACAATGGTGGACATCTTGAGAACACCCACTGTAGTATTCATATTGAGAAACACCCAAAGTGTCTAACACTTTGCAGATTCTATTGCCTTTCCCTTTTCACAATACACTGTAGTGTCCTTCAGTTTCCTCCAAGGCTGTTTCCTGCTGCCTGCTGCCTGTCACTAACACTATCAGCAATAGTACCACTCACTCCAACTCAGGGTTATATTCCGTAGCAAAACAGACAAACGGCAATGGAAAATGAAAATAAGCTTTTCTTATTCAACAAGGTCCCTCCCTTCCGTTGTTAGTGAATACAACCCAACCTGGACCCTCAATCCACCATTCAGAATTCAGCATTCAGCATTCAGCATTCAGCTCTGAAGAGAGTACAGAGACGTCTTTCTTCCTTCTCTCAGACACACACACACACACACACACACACACACACACACACACACACACACACACACACACACACACACACAGAGACACACACAGAGAGAAACATACACACAAACACACAGAGAAACACACACGCACACACATACAGAGAGACACACACACACAGAGAGAGACATACACACACACGCACAGAGACACACACACACAGAAACACACACACACAGACACACACACACACAGACACACACACATACACACACAGAGACACAGATAGACACATACACACCCACAGAGACACACCACACACAACAAGAGACACACACACAGAGAGACACGCACACACACAGACACACACACACAGGGAGACACACACACACACACAGAGACATAGAGACACACACACACACAGACACAGACACACACACACACAGAGAGACACACACAAACACACAGAGAAACACACAGAGAGACACACACACACACAGACACACACACAGAGAGACACGCACACACACACAGCGACACACACACACACACAGAGAAACACTCACACACAGAAACACACACATTGAGACACATACACACACACCCAAACACACACACACACACACACAGACACAGAGACACACACACACACAGACACACACACACACACAGAGACACACACACACACACACACACACACACACACACAGAGACACACACACAGACACAGACACACAGAACAGAGGAAGTCATGATTTTAAAGTTCAAATACCTTGAAGTATGTCTGTTCCTCCTCTGGAAAGCCTTATTGTGTTCTTTTGGAAATTAATACATTTCATATCCACTGTGTGTGTGTGTGTGTGTGTGTGTGTGTGTGTGTGTGTGTGTGTGTGTGTGTGTGCGTGCGTGGTTTTGTGTGTGTGTGTGTGTGCGTGCGTGCGTGCGTGTGTGCGTGTGTGTGTGTGTGTGTGTGTGTGTGTGTGTGTGTGTGTGTGTGTGTGTGTGTGTGTGTGTGTGTGTGTGTGTGTGTGTGTGTGTGTGTGTGTGTGTGTCTGCCAGCATGTGTGAAATTGCTGCGTCTCCACCAACCTGTGACACAAGGCATGAAATTAACCTGAGGCTTCAGAAGATAAAGGATGTGTACCAAATGGAACCCTATTCCCTATATAGTGCACAACTTTTTCAGGGCTCTAGTCAATATTAGTGCACCCTATAGGGAATAGGGTGCCATTTGTGACTTAGACAGTTTCATACTCAGCAGAGGGGGAATAATGGTTAGTCAATGCGTCTGCCATATCCCTGTGTCTGTGTGTGTGTGTGTTTCTGTGTGTGGCTCTCTGTCGTGTCACAGACACCCATGACTTCTCTCTTCTATGAGGTCTAGTGTTTGAAGCTGTCACTGTCTCTAACTCTCTTCCTGTTTCCTAGACACTGTCTCTAACTCTCTTCCTGTTTCCTAGACACTGTCTCTAACTCTCTTCCTGTTTCCTAGACACTGTCTCTAACTCTCTTCCTGTTTCCTAGACACTGTCTCTAACTCTCTTCCTGTTTCCTAGACACTGTCTCTAACTCTCTTCCTGTTTCCTAGACACTGTCTCTAACTCTCTTCCTGTTTCCTAGACACTGTCTCTAACTCTCTTCCTGTCCCTAGACACTGTCTCTAACTCTCTTCCTGTTTCCTGATGTGTTGTTTTAGTGTTCCCTTTATTTTTTGAGCAGTGTATGTTTACCTGCAAGGAAGCACGTGCCGTCATCATTGCTTTGCACAAAAAGGGCTTCATAGGCAAGGATATTGGGCGCCCAAGAAAGTCCAGCAAGCGCCAGGACCGTCTCCTAAAGTTGATTCAGCTGCAGGATCGGGGCACCGCCAGTGCAGAGCTTGCTCAGGAATGTTAGCAGGCAGGTGTGAGTGCATCTGCACGCACAGTGAGGCGAAGACTTTTGGAGGATGGCCTGGTGTCAAGAAGGGCAGCGAGGAAGCCACTTCTCTCCAGGAAAAACATCAGGGACAGACTGATATTCTGCAAAAGGTACAGAGATTTGACTGCTGAGGATTGGGGGTAAAGTAATTTTCTCTGATGAATCCCCTTTCCGATTGTTTGGGGCATCTGGAAAACACCTTGTCCGGAGAAGACAAGGTGAGCACTACCATCAGTCCTGTGTCATGCCAACAGTAAAGCATCCTGAGACCATTCATGTGTGGGATTGCTTCTCAGGCAAGGGAGTGGGCTCACTCACAATTTTGCCTAAGAAGACAGCCATGAATAAAGAATGGTACCAACACATCCTCCGAGAGCAACTTCTCCCAACCATCCAAGAATAGTTTGGTGACGAACAATGCCTTTTCCAGCATGATGGAGCACCTTGCCATAAGGCAAACGTGATAACTAAATGGCTCGGGGAACAAAACATCGACATTTTGGGTCCATGGCCAGGAAACTCCCCAGACCTTAATCCCATTGAGAACTTGTGATCAATCCTCAAGAGGCGGGTGGACAATCAAAAACCCACAAATTCGGACAAATTCCAAGCATTGATTATGCAAGAATGGGCTGCCATCAGTCAGGATGTGGCCCAGAAGTTAATTGACAGCTTGCCAGAGTGGATTACAGATGTCTTGAAAAAGAAGGGTCAACACTGCAAATATTGACTCTTTGCATAAACTTAATGTAATTGTCAATAAAAGTATTTGGCACTTCTGGAATGCTTGTAATTATACTTCAGTATCCCATAGTAACATCTGACAAAAATATCTAAAAACACTGAAGCAGCAAACTTTGTGAAGACCAATACTTGTGTCATTCTCAAAACTTTTGATCACGACTGTAGTAACCAAAGAAGTGTTAAACAAATCAAAATATATTTTCTATTTGAGATTCTTCAAATAGCCACCCTTTGCCTTGATGACAGCTTTGCACACTCATGGTATTCTCTCAACCAGCTTCATGAGGTAGTCACCTGGAATGCATTTCAAATAACAGGTGTGCCTTCTTAAAATATAATTTGTGGAATTTCTTTCCATTTCAATGCGTTTGAGCCAATCAGTTGTGTTGTGACAAGGTAGGGGGGGGTATACAGAAGATAGCCCTATTTGGTAAAATACATTTCCATTTTAGCAGACGCTCTTGTCCAGAGCGACTTACATGAGCAATTAGGGTTAAGTGCCTTGCTTAAGGGCACATTGACAGATTTTTCACCTAGTTGGCTCAGGGATTAGAACCAGCGACCTTTCGGTTACTGGCACAACGCTCTTACCCACTAAGCTACCTGCCGCCCTACCTGCTGCCCAAGTCCATATTATGGAAAGAACAGCTCAAATAAGCCCAGAGAAATTACAGTCCATCATTACTTGAATTTCAAGAACTTTTAAAGTTTCTTCAAGTGCAGTCGCAAAAACCATCAAGCGCTATGATGAAACTGGCTCTCATGAGGACAGCCACAGGAATGGAAGACCCAGAGTTACCTCTGCTGCAGAGGATAAGTTCATTAGAGTTACCAGCCTCAGAAATAGAAGCCCAAATAAATGCTTTACAGAGTTCAAGTAACAGACACATCTCAACATCAACTGTTCAGAGGAGACTGTGTGAATCAGGCCTTCATGGTCGAATTGCTGCAAAGAAACCACTACTAAAAGACACCAATAGAAGAAGAGACTTGATTGGGCCAAGAAACAAGAGCAATGGACATTAGACCGGTGGAAATGTGTCCTTTGGTCTGGAGTCCAAATTGGAGATGTTTGGTTCCAACCACTTTGTCTTTGTGAGACGTGGTGTGGGTGAACAGATGATCACTGCATGTGTATTTCCCACCGTAAAGCATGAAGGATGAGGTGTTATGGTGCGGGGTGCTTTGCTGGTGACACTGTCTGTGATTTATTTAGAATTCAATGCACACTTAACCCAATGGCTACCACAGCATTCTGCAGTGATATGCCATCCCATCTGGTTTGGGCTTAGTGGGAATATCATTTGTTTTTCAAAAGGACAATTACCCCAAACACCTCCAGGCTGTATAAGGGCTATTTTACCAAGAAGGAGAGCGATGGAGTACTGCATCAGATGACCTGGACTCCACAATTCCCCGACCTCAACCAAATTGAGATGGTTTGGGATGAGTCGGACCGCAGAGTGAAGGAAAAGCAGCCAACAAGTGCTCAGCATATGTGGGAACTCCTTCAAGACTGTTGGAAAAGCATTCCAGGTGAAGCTGGTTGAGAGAATGCCAAGAGTGTGCAAAGCTGTCATCAAGGCAAAGGGTGGCTATTTGAAGAATCCCAAATATATAAAATATATATTTTTTGGTTACTACATGATTCCATGTGTGTTATTTCATAGTTTTGATGCCTTCAATATTATTATACAATGTAACAAATAGGAAAAATAAAGAAAAACCCTTGAATGAGTAGGTGTTTTAAAACTTTTGACCGGTAGTGTATGTATGTATGTATAAATGTATATACAGTGGGGAGAACAAATATTTGATACACTGCCGATTTTGCAGGTTTTCCTACTTCCAAAGCATGTAGAGGTCTGTAATTTTTATCATAGGTACACTTCAACTGTGAGAGACGGAATCTAAAACAAAAATCCAGAAAATCACATTGTATGATTTTTAAATAATTAATTTGCATGACATTGCATGACATTGCATGACATAAGTATTTGTAATACCAACATCTTTCAAGCAGACCACCATAGTCCCCGTGCCCAAGGACTCTAAGATAACCTGCCTAAATGACTACCGACCCGTAGCACTGACGTCTGTAGCCATGAAGTGCTTTGAAAGGCTGGTCATGGCTCACATCAACAGCATTATCCCAGAAACCCTAGACCCACTCCAATTTGCATACCGCCCCAACAGATCCACAGATGATGCAATCTCTACTGCACTCCACACTGCCCTTTTCCCACCTGGACAAGAGGAACACCTACGTGAGAATGCTATTCATTGACTACAGCTCAGCATTCAACACCATAGTGCCCTCTAAGCTCATCACTAAGCTAAGGATCCTGGGACTAAACACCTCCCTCTGCAACTGGATCCTGGACTTCCTGACGGGCCGCCCCCAGGTGGTAAGGGTAGGTAACAACACATCTGCCACACTGATCCTCAACACGTGGGGCCCCTCAGGGGTGCATGCTCAGTCCCCTCCTGTACTCCCTGTTCACCCATGACTGCATGGCCAGGCACGACTCCAACACCATCATTAAGTTTGCCGACGACACAACAGTGGTAGGCCTGATCACCGACAACGATGAGACAGCCTATAGGGAGGAGGTCTGAGACCTGGCCGTGTGGTGCCAGGACAACAACCTCTCCCTCAACGTGACCAAGACAAAAGAGATGATTGTGGACTACAGGAAAAAAAAGAGGACTGAGCACGCCCCCATTCTCATCGACGGGGCTGTAGTGGAACAGGTTGAGAGCTTCAAGTTCCTTGGTGTCCAAATCACCAACAAACTATCATGGTCCAAACACACCAAGACAGTCGTGAAGACTGCTGAGGATTGGGGTAAAGTAATTTTCTCTGATGAATCCCCTTTCCGATTGTTTGGGGCATCTGGAAAACACCTTGTCCGGAGAAGACAAGGTGAGCACTACCATCAGTCCTGTGTCATGCCAACAGTAAAGCATCCTGAGACCATTCATGTGTGGGATTGCTTCTCAGGCAAGGGAGTGGGCTCACTCACAATTTTGCCTAAGAAGACAGCCATGAATAAAGAATGGTACCAACACATCCTCCGAGAGCAACTTCTCCCAACCATCCAAGAATAGTTTGGTGACGAACAATGCCTTTTCCAGCATGATGGAGCACCTTGCCATAAGGCAAACGTGATAACTAAATGGCTCGGGGAACAAAACATCGACATTTTGGGTCCATGGCCAGGAAACTCCCCAGACCTTAATCCCATTGAGAACTTGTGATCAATCCTCAAGAGGCGGGTGGACAATCAAAAACCCACAAATTCGGACAAATTCCAAGCATTGATTATGCAAGAATGGGCTGCCATCAGTCAGGATGTGGCCCAGAAGTTAATTGACAGCTTGCCAGAGTGGATTACAGATGTCTTGAAAAAGAAGGGTCAACACTGCAAATATTGACTCTTTGCATAAACTTAATGTAATTGTCAATAAAAGTATTTGGCACTTCTGGAATGCTTGTAATTATACTTCAGTATCCCATAGTAACATCTGACAAAAATATCTAAAAACACTGAAGCAGCAAACTTTGTGAAGACCAATACTTGTGTCATTCTCAAAACTTTTGATCACGACTGTAGTAACCAAAGAAGTGTTAAACAAATCAAAATATATTTTATATTTGAGATTCTTCAAATAGCCACCCTTTGCCTTGATGACAGCTTTGCACACTCATGGTATTCTCTCAACCAGCTTCATGAGGTAGTCACCTGGAATGCATTTCAAATAACAGGTGTGCCTTCTTAAAATATAATTTGTGGAATTTCTTTCCATTTCAATGCGTTTGAGCCAATCAGTTGTGTTGTGACAAGGTAGGGGGTGTATACAGAAGATAGCCCTATTTGGTAAAATACATTTACATTTTAGCAGACGCTCTTGTCCAGAGCGACTAGGGTTAAGTGCCTTGCTTAAGGGCACATTGACAGATTTTTCACCTAGTTGGCTCAGGGATTAGAACCAGCGACCTTTCGGTTACTGGCACAACGCTCTTACCCACTAAGCTACCTGCCGCCCTACCTGCTGCCCAAGTCCATATTATGGCAAGAACAGCTCAAATAAGCCCAGAGAAATTACAGTCCATCATTACTTGAATTTCAAGAACTTTGAAAGTTTCTTCAAGTGCAGTCGCAAAAACCATCAAGCGCTATGATGAAACTGGCTCTCATGAGGACAGCCACAGGAATGGAAGACCCAGAGTTACCTCTGCTGCAGAGGATAAGTTCATTAGAGTTACCAGCCTCAGAAATAGAAGCCCAAATAAATGCTTTACAGAGTTCAAGTAACAGACACATCTCAACATCAACTGTTCAGAGGAGACTGTGTGAATCAGGCCTTCATGGTCGAATTGCTGCAAAGAAACCACTACTAAAAGACACCAATAGAAGAAGAGACTTGATTGGGCCAAGAAACAAGAGCAATGGACATTAGACCGGTGGAAATGTGTCCTTTGGTCTGGAGTCCAAATTGGAGATGTTTGGTTCCAACCACTTTGTCTTTGTGAGACGTGGTGTGGGTGAACAGATGATCACTGCATGTGTATTTCCCACCGTAAAGCATGAAGGATGAGGTGTTATGGTGCGGGGGTGCTTTGCTGGTGACACTGTCTGTGATTTATTTAGAATTCAATGCACACTTAACCCAATGGCTACCACAGCATTCTGCAGTGATATGCCATCCCATCTGGTTTGGGCTTAGTGGGAATATCATTTGTTTTTCAAAAGGACAATTACCCCAAACACCTCCAGGCTGTATAAGGGCTATTTTACCAAGAAGGAGAGCGATGGAGTACTGCATCAGATGACCTGGACTCCACAATTCCCCGACCTCAACCAAATTGAGATGGTTTGGGATGAGTCGGACCGCAGAGTGAAGGAAAAGCAGCCAACAAGTGCTCAGCATATGTGGGAACTCCTTCAAGACTGTTGGAAAAGCATTCCAGGTGAAGCTGGTTGAGAGAATGCCAAGAGTGTGCAAAGCTGTCATCAAGGCAAAGGGTGGCTATTTGAAGAATCCCAAATATATAAAATATATATTTTTTGGTTACTACATGATTCCATGTGTGTTATTTCATAGTTTTGATGCCTTCAATATTATTATACAATGTAACAAATAGGAAAAATAAAGAAAAACCCTTGAATGAGTAGGTGTTTTAAAACTTTTGACCGGTAGTGTATGTATGTATGTATAAATGTATATACAGTGGGGAGAACAAATATTTGATACACTGCCGATTTTGCAGGTTTTCCTACTTCCAAAGCATGTAGAGGTCTGTAATTTTTATCATAGGTACACTTCAACTGTGAGAGACGGAATCTAAAACAAAAATCCAGAAAATCACATTGTATGATTTTTAAATAATTAATTTGCATGACATTGCATGACATTGCATGACATAAGTATTTGTAATACCAACATCTTTCAAGCAGACCACCATAGTCCCCGTGCCCAAGGACTCTAAGATAACCTGCCTAAATGACTACCGACCCGTAGCACTGACGTCTGTAGCCATGAAGTGCTTTGAAAGGCTGGTCATGGCTCACATCAACAGCATTATCCCAGAAACCCTAGACCCACTCCAATTTGCATACCGCCCCAACAGATCCACAGATGATGCAATCTCTACTGCACTCCACACTGCCCTTTCCCACCTGGACAAGAGGAACACCTACGTGAGAATGCTATTCATTGACTACAGCTCAGCATTCAACACCATAGTGCCCTCTAAGCTCATCACTAAGCTAAGGATCCTGGGACTAAACACCTCCCTCTGCAACTGGATCCTGGACTTCCTGACGGGCCGCCCCCAGGTGGTAAGGGGTAGGTAACAACACATCTGCCACACTGATCCTCAACACGGGGGGCCCCTCAGGGGTGCATGCTCAGTCCCCTCCTGTACTCCCTGTTCACCCATGACTGCATGGCCAGGCACGACTCCAACACCATCATTAAGTTTGCCGACGACACAACAGTGGTAGGCCTGATCACCGACAACGATGAGACAGCCTATAGGGAGGAGGTCTGAGACCTGGCCGTGTGGTGCCAGGACAACAACCTCTCCCTCAACGTGACCAAGACAAAAGAGATGATTGTGGACTACAGGAAAAAAAAGAGGACTGAGCACGCCCCCATTCTCATCGACGGGGCTGTAGTGGAACAGGTTGAGAGCTTCAAGTTCCTTGGTGTCCAAATCACCAACAAACTATCATGGTCCAAACACACCAAGACAGTCGTGAAGAGGGCACGACAAAGCCTATTCCCCCTCAGGAGACTGAAAAGATTTGGCATGGGTCCTCAGATCCTCAAAAGATTCTACAGCTGCACCATCGAGAGCATCCTGACTGGTTGCATCACCGCCTGGTATGGCAACTGCTTGGCCTCCGACCGCAAGGCACTTCAGAGGGTAGTGCGTACGGCCCAGTACATCACTGGGGCCAAGCTTCCTGCCATCCAGGACCTCTATACCAGGCGGTGTCAGAGGAAGGACCTCAAAATTGTCAAAGACTCCAGCCACCCTAGTCATAGACTGTTCTCTCTGTTACCGCACGGCAAGCGGTACCGGAGTGCCAAGTCTAGGTCCAAAAGACTTCTCAACAGCTTCTACCCCCAAGCCTTAAGACTCCTGAACAGATAATCATGGCTACCCGGACTATTTGCACTGCCCCCCCCACCCCATCCTTTTACGCTGCTGCTACTCTGTTAATTATTTATGCATAGTCACTTTATCTCTACCCACTTGTACATATTACTTCAACTACCTCAATTATCCGGTGCCCCCGCACATTGACTCTGCACCGGTACCCCCCTGTATATATAGCCTCCCTACTGTTATTTTATTTTACTTCTGCTCTTTTTTTCTCAACACTTTTTTTGTTGTTGTTTTATTTTTACTTTTTTTGTTAAAAAGAAATGCACTGTTGGTTAAGGGCTGTAAGTAAGCATTTCACTGTAATGTCTGCACCTGTTGTATTCGACGCATGTGGCCAATAAAATGTGATTTGATTTGATTTGATTTGATACATCAGAAAAGCAGAACTTAATATTTGGCACAGAAACCTTTGTTTGCAATTACAGAGATCATAAGTTTCCTGTAGGTCTTGACCAGGTTTGCACACACTGCAGCAGGGATTTTGGCAGGGGTGATTGACCGTCATCTTGAACTTCTTCCATTTTCTAATAATTGCGCCAACAGTTGTTGCCTTCTCACCAAGCTGCTTGCCAATTGTCCTGTAGCCCATCCCAGCCTTGTGCAGGTCTACATTTTTATCCCTGATGTTCTTACACAGCTCTCTGGTCTTGGCCATTGTGGAGAGGTTGGAGTCTGTTTGATGGAGTGTGTGGACAGGTGTCTTTTATACAGGTAACGAGTTCAAACAGGTTCAGTTAATACAGGTAATGAGTGGAGAACAGGAGGGCTTCTTACAGAAAAACTAACAGGTCTGTGAGAGCCGGAATTCTTACTGGTTGCTAGGTGATCAAATACTTATGTCATGCAATAAAATGCAAATTAATTACTTAAAAATCATACAATGTGATTTTCTGGATTTTTGTTTTAGATTCCGTCTCTCACAGTTGAAGTGTACCTATGATAAAAATGACAGACCTCTACATGCTTTGGAAGTAGGAAAACCTGCAAAATCGGCAGTGTATCAAATACTTGTTCTCCCCACTGTATGTATGTATGTATGTATGTATGTGTGTGTATGTGTGTATGTGTGTGTGTGTGTGTGTGTGTGTGTGTGTGTCACTTGATGTTTAGCCTCACTGCTTGGGGATAGGAGCTATCATTGAACCTGGTGGTCAGTCTTCAGGCTGCTGTACAGCTTGACGGACCGTAGAGTATTGAACATTTATCCTCCTTTATTTGGAGTTCTGAGAATAAAACAACTTCAGAACAATCAATATAGAAATATCTGTTTACAGTACTACAGATATGTTCAATAAGTGATTGTTGTTGTTGTTGATGTTGTTGATGATGATGATGACTTTATTTAATCCATTAGGAAATTATTTTTGCATCATACATCATGTCATCTTAAATAGAAAGACGTAGACAGACATGAAACACGTCACACACATTAAATACATTGTTGGTTGTCTTTCTCTGGTCTGTAGCAGGTATGGTCTCATTCTTATATTTTAGTTGCTCTGTTTAACAATCTACAGACATTTCTAAAAGGATAAAAATCATAATATTATTCTGGTGTGTTCTGTTAGGCGTCTCCACTTCACTTTAAATAGTTATCTTTCACACCTCACTGAGTGATGCTTATCTGTGGTTTCCATTCACACTCAACTCAACAACTACGGCAACACATTGTGGACAAACCCTACTGTTAGTGTGAGCCAAAAGACCTTGACTTAATTATGATACCATTGTATTGTGTGACTGTGTTTCAGTGGTACCTGGTCAGAATGGCTGGAGTGTGAGCTACACCAAGAATAGTATCTGTACCTTGAAGGGGTCAACAGTGGAGCTGTCCTGCTCCTACACATATCCCAGAGGTTATACAGTCACGACAACCAAATGGTATAAATGGAAGAATTTGATCTGGACTGAAATCCAAGATAAATATGAGGATCGTATAGAGTACCGTGGGAACAAGGAGAATGACTGCACCCTGACAATCACAGACCTGAGAGAGAGTGACTCAGCTACGTACAAGTTCAGATTTATAACAGATCAGACCGTAGGGAGATATACTGGCGAACCTGGAGTCACTCTGTCTGTCACAGGTAAAGTTACATTCAATAAAGCTAAACTATTGAATTCCATTTAGTTCAGGAGAATTGTCTTGGTTTGTATTTATGTCTGTATAACATAAGATTTCTTTGTATTAGCGTGATAAGTCAGTGATGAAAGGGATTTACAGTGATATTGTTTTTCTCCAGGTCTTCAGGTGAAGGTGACTGGTGGATCAGGATAAGACACTGACCTGTAGCACCACCTGTACTCTGACTGGTAACCCCACCTACATCTGGTACAAGAACGGACATAATCTAGATGAGAGCACCTCCCCCCAGTACAAAGACCCAGTCTCCAGTAACTATGAAGACGGCTACTCCTGTGCTGTAAAAGGCCAAGTGTGTGAGTGTGGACTTTTTTAAAATGCAAATTCAATTTTGTTTCATGTTGTGAGACTAATAAATAAATAATAAATATTGATCGTTATTCAATAATGAAGGTTTTCACTACTGTAAAGTGTGTAACTAGTTTGTTTTCTACTACTTTATAAAAACCATCAGTGTATACCAGTAGATATTGTAATTAAAGATGTATATAAGGTGTTCTGTTGTCTTTTTGTGTTTCAGGTAAGGGGTGTTGGGGTGTGACTTACACCCATCAGAGTATCTGTGCCTTGAAGGGGTCAACAGTGGACATATCCTGCTCTTACACATATCCCAGTTATCATGAGATCAAAAAAGCTTTCTGGTTTACTAAATGGTCTGGTATAGATGCTGAAGATCTGAGCTCAGTGCCAAGGTATGAGGGTCATATTGAGTACCTTGGGGATAAGAAGGGAGACTGTACACTGAGAATCACAGACCTGAGATTGAGTGACTCTGCTGAGTACAGGTTCAGATTGATAACATCCGGAGGAAAGTTTGCTGGCTCACCTGTCTCCCTGACTGTCACAGGTAATCTGTCACACATCTCACATCTATTACTGTAATGACCTTATTAAGGGCAGTCATACAGACACAGTAGTGGTATGTGATGGAAAAATACCAAATCTAGTATATCATATAAGAGGACATATATAGGAGGAGAATAATGATGTGTTTCCTTTTACTCTAGATGTTGTGTTGGTGATGGATCCTACATCTGTGTCAGAGGGGGCGAGAGTCACACTGACATGTAGAACCAAATGTACACTGGACCCCATCACAGCCTACAGTTGGTATAAGAATGGACAGCCTATACCAAACAGCAACACCTCCTCTCCTGTCTATAGCCTATTCCCAGCCAGCAGTGAGGATGCAGGCAGATACTCCTGTGCTGTGGAAGGCCATGATGATCTCCGCTCTCCTGAAGACACTCTCAATGTCAGATGTAAGTACATGTGGTTTAAATCTTTAGTTTGCTATGTTAACATTGCAGTGACAGATATTAGCTCCACTTGCAACTTGAGTTGATCATCTTCAATAAGAGGGTGAATTCTAAATGTAATTGTGTGGAAAAGTACAATTGTGGAAAGTTTATATAATATTTTTTTACATCAGATGGACCAAGGAACACCTCAGTGTCAGCCAGTCCCTCTGGTGAAATAGTGGAGGGCAGTTCAGTGACTCTGACCTGCAGCAGTGATGCCAACCCACCTGTGGACAAATACACCTGGTACAAGAAGAACGTAACCTCACCAAAAGCATCAGGACAGACTTACAACATCCTCAACTTCAGCTATGAGGACAGAGGAGAATACTACTGTGAGGCCCAGAATGGAAGAGGATCTATGAACTCTGCAGCTAAGATGATCACTGTAGCAGGTAAAGTTCCATCTTCAATATTTCAATACAATATTATGTTCAATAAGAAATGATGTTTCAAGGTAATCTTCTTCTAGTTTGCCTTATTACACTTTGGTTTATAACTATGCATAGGCTTATATATACAAGTATTGCATTATTGTCCTGTATTGCCGTATATTCATTTTCAGTTTATAATAACATGGACTCATATCATCTATATCATCTTTTAGGGAAACAAACCTCAGTTATGACTCCAGCTGTAGGAATCACAGTGATTGTTCTGGTTCTCATACTGGCTTCATGTCTCTTTGGCTTCATGTGGTTAAGGTGAGTGAAAATGCATATTTTAAAGATTATTTCACTTTATTAACTTCATTAACTCATTCATATATTCATTCATTCACAAAACAGGAAGAAAGCATTCAAAACCACCTCTGACACAAGACACACAGCAGACATGGGACAGGTGAGTCTTATTGCTTTGTGGGACATTTCTACTCTTCATACTGTCGGTCCCCAGGTCTATTTATATTCTCTGTTCTCTCTCTCCATCAGGGAGACTCTAGTCCAGTGTATGACAACGTCTCAGGCATGGCCATGACCCCTACTGCAACACAGACAGCAGCCAACGTAGACCAGGATGTTGTTCACTACACCAGCGTCCACTTCTCTCACTCCAAAAACCAGGAAGTGCCTCCGTACTCCCCTGTCCAACTGCCTCAACCCCAGAAACAGGACGAGGATGTCCTGTACACTGCTGTGAAATTCACCAAGTGAGCATATTCTGCCTTTACAACAACATAGAGTCAATACTAGAACATTGTGACCACACAGACAGCATCAAGGTCATTCATATGTTGCTGCTTATTGAAGATGTAGACAATGATGTCATCAATATGTAAAACAGTTGACCCCTAGTGACCAGCCATTGTTCCCTGAGAACTCCCTCCATTAACATCTGAAGGGTTGAAGGAGCATTCTTCAGGTCAAATGACATTTACTATGACATGTCTATAATGAAGGAGTGATGTGATGTGATGAGGGTTTCAAGGAACTGTTCTGTCTACGTTCCAAATGGCACCCTATTCCCTATTTAGTGCACTACTGGTCACAAGTACCTCACTATAAGGGAGTAGGGTGACATTCGGGACACACATTCAGTTTCATTTCTGTTTCTTTCTCCAGGTCTGCGGTGGCACAAGCAGTCTACAGTACAGTCAACAAACACAGAACCAGGAAGACCTGAACACAACAAACCCAGAACCAGGAAGACCTGAACACAACAAACCCAGAACCAGGAAGACCTGAACACAACAATCCCAGAACCAGGAAGACCTGAACACAACAAACCCAGAACCAGGAAGACCTGAACACAACAAACACAGAACCAGGAAGACCTGAACACAACAAACCCAGAACCAGGAAGACCTGAACACAACAAACCCAGAACCAGGAAGACCTGAACACAACAAACCCAGAACCAGGAAGACCTGAACACAACAAACCCAGAACCAGGAAGACCTGAACACAACAAACCCAGAACCAGGAAGACCTGAACACAACAAACCCAGAACCAGGAAGACCTGAACACAACAAACCCAGAACCAAGAAGACCTGAACACAACAAACACAGAACCAGGAACACCTGAACACAACAAACCCAGAACCAGGAAGACCTGAACACAACAAACACAGAACCAGGAAGACCTGAACACAACAAACCCAGAACCAGGAAGACCTGAACACAACAAACCCAGAACCAGGAAGACCTGAACACAACAAACACAGAACCAGGAAGACCTGAACACAACAAACACAGAACCAGGAAGACCTGAACACAACAAACACAGAACCAGGAAGACCTGAACACAACAAACCCAGAACCAGGAAGACCTGAACACAACAAACCCAGAACCAGGAAGACCTGAACACAACAAACACAGAACCAGGAAGACCTGAACACAACAAACACAGAACCAGGAAGACCTGAACACAACAAACACAGAACCAGGAAGACCTGAACACAACAAACACAGAACCAGGAAGACCTGAACACAACAAACACAGAACCAGGAAGACCTGAACACAACAAACCCAGAACCAGAAAGACCTGAACACAACAAACACAGAACCAGGAAGACCTGAACACAACAAACCCAGAACCAGGAAGACCTGAACACAACAAACCCAGAACCAGGAAGACCTGAACACAACAAACCCAGAACCAGGAAGACCTGAACACAACAAACACAGAACCAGGAAGACCTGAACACAACAAACCCAGAACCAGGAAGACCTGAACACAACAAACACAGAACCAGGAAGACCTGAACACAACAAACCCAGAACCAGGAAGACCTGAACACAACAAACACAGAACCAGGAAGACCTGAACACAACAAACCCAGAACCAGGAAGACCTGAACACAACAAACCCAGAACCAGGAAGACCTGAACACAACAAACCCAGAACCAGGAAGACCTGAACACAACAAACACAGAACCAGGAAGACCTGAACACAACAAACCCAGAACCAGGAAGACCTGAACACAACAAACCCAGAACCACACGGCCAAGGCAACAAAGAAGTGGCTCAAGAAGAAGCACATGAAGGTCCTGGAGTGGCCTAGCCAGTCTCCAGACCTTAATCCCATAGGAAATCTGTGGAGGGAGCTGAAGGTTCGAGTTGCCAAACGTCAGCCTCGAAACCTTAATGACTTGGAGAAGATCTGCAAAGAGGAGTGGGACAAAATCCCTCCTCAGATGTTTGCAAACCTGGTGGCCAACTACAAGAAACGTCTGACCTCTGTGATTGCCAACAAGGGTTTTGCCACCAAGTACTAAGTCATGTTTTGCAGAGGGGTCAAATACTTATTTCCCTCATTAAAATGCAAAATCAATTTATAACATTTTTGACATGCGTTTTTCTGGATTTTTTGTTGTTATTCTGTCTCTCACTGTTCAAATAAACCTACCATTAAAATTAGTGACTGATCATTTCTTTGTCAGTGGGCAAACGTACAAAATCAGCAGGGGATCAAATACTTTTTTCCCTCACTGTAACTATATAGAACATGCAAAAAGGATATGGTAATACAAAATATAAGTTTACACACTCCCAGGAATGTCATGGATAATAATATAAATCATTAGCTTTCACACATCTAGATGGCCGGGTGGGGTGGGTGTGGAGCCAGAGACAGCAGGGGTTCAATCTGTAGAACCCAGTTCCTAGATTTGAATATAAAAATTGATTTGATCAAACAAAACTATGCTACATTTTATATCTGGGACCCTTAGGATGACAAATCAGAGCAAGATTACTGAATGTAAGTACATTATTTACCTTCAGAGGTGAATGTAACAAACCAGTTGCTGTGATAAGTTTTTTGTTCTTGTGCACTGTCCTCAAACAATAGCATGGTATTTTGTCACTGTAATAGCTACTGTAAATTGGACAGTGCAGTTTGATTAACAAGAATTTAAGCTTTCTGCCCATGTAAGACATGTCTATGTCCTGGAAAGTTTGCTGTTACTTACAACAGTCATGCTAATCACATTAGCACACGTTAGATCAACTGTCACGTATACGGGACACCGATCCCGTAGAGGTTAAAATATGATTAATATGAAAGGGACCTTAACATTTTTGAATATTTTTTAAGTTGACATTTTTTTAAAGTTTAATATATTTTAAGTAAAATTGTAAATATTTCTGATTACAATAACGTTTTCCAAAAATGCATTTAGGAAGTAGGCAGCCTCGAGGTCCAGTTAAATTGTATATAACTATATATATTTTTATGTTATATTTCTGAAACAATCATCAGACTTGTGAGACTATATATAAAGGCTAACAACCATAGTTAATGTGTTTCTATTATATTGTATTACTTCATATGGTACTATTATCAAGTCTCTGTCGTCCGCGACCGGGAGACCCATGGGGCGGCGCACAATTGGCCCAGCGTCGTCCAGGGTAGGGAGGGAATGGGCCGGCAGGGATGTAGCTCAGTTGGCAGAGCATGGTGTTTGCAATGCCAGGGTTGTGGGTTCAATTCCCACGGGGGGCCAGTAAAAAAAAAATGTATGCACTCACTAACTGTAAGTCGCTCTGGATAAGAGCGTCTGCTAAATGACTAAAATGTAAATATAGTAGGTTGCTTGATTTTTTTGCGTATATTTTTTCTAATTTCTAATAACAAAGTTATGGCACAATTCTGCCTTAATGTCCAGGAAAGAGTTCTGCTTGACGCAACGTTTCTTATCGCTTTTATCCCACAAAAAATGCTTTGTAAGCTAATGTGTGAAGTGTGACATTCAAAAAAAAAAACTTTTAAGAATAAACGTCATTGTCATTGTTTTTATCTTGTTATAACAGTATCTTCAGTGGAGAGAAAATGGAAAGCTTTCAAAATCAAACCTCTTGTACTGTACAGTAACTACAAATAATACATTTACTTTGGTTTGCATAGCAATAGTGGTTTATTCACCTTCATCATCATCATCATCATCATCATCATGTCTGTATCAAATATATACAAACACTTTCAGAAGGAGCAATGTCCAGCACCTAGACACACAACATTAAATATTATGTATTGTCATTTTTAAAACACACATCATGCAGACACAATATGGAATCACATGGATGTTTGAAGGTAGTTCTATCAGCGAGGGCATTCCATTCCAGAACACTGAGAGATGGAACATTACGGAAATACATTTACATTTTAGTCATTTAGCAGACGCTCTTATCCAGAGCAACTTACAGTTAGTGAGTGCATACATTATTTTATTTATTATTTCATACTGGCCCCTCATGGGAATCGAACCCACAACCCTGGCGTTGCAAACACCATGCTCTAACAACTGAGCTACATCCCTGCCGGCCATTCCCTCCCCCTACCCTGGGCCAATTGTGCGCCGCCCATGAGTCTCCCGGTCGCGGCCGGCTGCGACAGAGCCTGGATTCGTACCAGGATCTCTAGTGGCACAGTTAGCACTGCGATGCAGTGCCTTAGACCACTGGGCCACTCGGGAGTGGTGCAGCTGATGAGGAGTGTAAATTGAATGGGTTTGTAGAATAGAATGAATGACATCATAGAACTGACCAAATGAAAATGGAACTTTGACCTGTTCCATGTAGAACTCAGAGGGAGAAAGGCAACACATTCTAAGATATTATAAACATTCCAAATAGTAGGCTATAGTAAACACATTCTAAGATACTATAAACATTCCAAATAGTAGGCTATAGTAAACATATTCTAAGATACTATAAACATTCCAAATAGTAGGCTATAGTAAACACATTCTAAGATACTACTTCACTGACATTTTCAACATGTCCCTGACTGAGTCTGTAATACCAACATGTTTCAAGCAGACCACCATAGTCCCCGTGCCCAAGAACTCTAAGATAACCTGCCTAAATGACTACCGACCCGTAGCACTGACGTCTGTAGCCATGAAGTGCTTTGAAAGACTGGTCATGGCTCACATCAACAGCATAATCCCAGAAACCCTAGACCCACTCCAATTTGCATACCGCCCCAACAGATCCACAGATGATGCAATCTCTATCGCACTCCACACTGCCCTTTCCCACCTGGACAAGAGGAACACCTACGTGAGAATGCTATTCATTGACTACAGCTCAGCATTCAACACCATAGTGCCCTCTAAGCTCATCACTAAGCTAAGGATCCTGGGACTAAACACCTCCCTCTGCAACTGGATCCTGGACTTCCTGACGGGCCGCCCCCAGGTGGTAAGGGTAGGTAACAACACATCTGCCACACTGATCCTCAACACGGGGGCCCCTCAGGGGTGCGTGCTCAGTCCCCTCATGTACTCTCTGTTCACCCATGACTGCATGGCCAGGCACGACTCCAACACCATCATTAAGTTTGCCGACGACACAACAGTGGTAGGCCTGATCACCGACAACGATGAGACAGCCTATAGGGAGGAGGTCAGAGATCTGGCCGTGTGGTGCCAGGACAACAACCTCTCCCTCAACGTGACCAAGACAAAGGAGATGATTGTGGACTACAGGAAAAAAAAGAGGACTGAGCACGCCCCCATTCTCATCGACGGGGCTGTAGTGGAACAGGTTGAGAGCTTCAAGTTCCTTGGTGTCCACATCACCAACGAACTATCATGGTCCAAACACACCAAGACAGTCGTGAAGAGGGCACGACAAAGCCTCAGGAGACTAAAAAGATTTGGCATGGGTCCTCAGATCCTCAAAAATTCTACAGCTGCACCATCGAGAGCATCCTGACTGGTTGCATCACCGCCTGGTATGGCAACTGCTTGGCCTCTGACCGCAAGGCACTACAGAGGGTAATGCGTACGGCCCAGTACATCACTGGGGCAAAGCTCCCTGCCATCCAGGACCTCTATACCAGGCGGTGTCAGAGGAAGGCCCTCAAAATTGTCAAAGACTCCAGCCACCCTAGTTATAGACTGTTCTCTCTGCTACCGCACGGGCAAGTGGTACCGGAGTGCCAAGTCTAGGTCCAAAAGACTTCTCAACAGCTTCTACCCCCAAGCCATAAGACTCCTGAACAGCTAATCATGGCTACCCGGACTATTTGCACTGCCCCCCACCCCATCCTTTTACGCTGCTGCTACTCTGTTAAGTATTTATGCATAGTCACTTTAACTCTACCCACATGTACATATTACCTCAACTACCTCAACTAGCCGGTGCCCCTGCACATTGACTATGCAACGGTACCCCCCTGTATATATAGCCTCCCTACTGTCACTTTATTTTACTGTATATATAGCCTCCCTACTGTCACTTTATTTTACTTCTGCTCTTTTTTTCTCAACACTTTTTTGTTGTTGTTTTATTCTTACTTTTTTGTTTAAAATAAAGGCACTGTTGGTTAAGGGCTGTAAGTAAGCATTTCACTGTAATGTCTGCACCTGTTGTATTCGGCGCATGTGACCAATAAAATTTGATTTGATTTGATTTGATTTATAAACATTCCAAATAGTAGGCTATAGTAAACACATTCTAAGATACTATAAACATTCCAAATAGTAGGCTATAGTAAACACATTCCAAGATACTATAAACATTCCAAATAGTAGGCTATAGTAAACACATTCTAAGATACTATAAACATTCCAAATAGTAGGCTATAGTAAACACATTCTAAGATACTATAAACATTCCAAATAGTAGGCTATAGTAAACACATTCTAAGATACTATAAACATTCCAAATAGTAGGCTATAGTAAACACATTCTAAGATACTATAAACATTCCAAATAGTAGGCTATAGTAAACACATTGTTTACATGATAGTGTATGTGGTCAAAAGAATACAGTGGAAATAGCCCACATTTTGCCCATTAGAAAAAATGTAAGACCAATCCTCAAATGAAAAAAAGGCAACTAGATATGCATTCTGTTGTACATTTTCTATTGAAATAAAACCTCCCGCTTATGATGTGCTGGTCTGGTCCTCATACATGTCAAAGAGGAAGGAAAGGAAGTTCTGCATCAACTACCACCTACTTCTTGTTTCCGCGCACTGCCAGTCAGTTGACTCACTGTACAAGACCTCTCTCCTTCATTCTGTAAGTACTCTTGACAATATCTTGAAATGTAGTCATATACTAAATATCCATTTTACTTCTTGTTACTATTTGAGCTGTGTTTTGGTTGTTCCATCAGGGCCAGTATTCATAAAGTGTCTCAGTGTCCCCCAGTGTTGATCCAGGATCAGAGCCCCCGGTCCATATAATTATTATTTAAAAGTTATGTATGTACAGTACCAGTGAAAAGTTTGGACACACCTACTCATTTCAAGGGTTTTTCTTAATTTTTTCTATGTTTTACATTGTAGAATAATAGTGAAGACATCAAAACTATGAAATAACACACATGGAATCATGTACGGTCGTGGTCAAAGGTTTTGAGAATGACACAAATATTAATTAAAGTCTGCTGCCTCAGTTTTTATGATGGCAATTTATATATGCTCCAGAAAGTTATGAAGAGTGATCAGATGAATTGCAATTAATTACAAAGTCCCTCTTTGCCATGAAAGTGAACTTAATCCCCCAAAAACTTTTCCAATGCATTTCAGCCCTGACACAAAAGGACCAGCTGACATCATGTCAGTGATTCTCTCGTTAACACAGGTGAGAGTGTTGAATTGAGTTAGAATAACAGACTGGAAGCTTTAAAAGGAGGGTGGTGCTTGAAATCATTGTTCTTCCTCTGTTAACTACACTGCTCAAAAAAATAAAGGGAACACTTAAACAACACAATGTAACTCCAAGTCAATCACACTTCTGTGAAATCAAACAGTCCACTTAGGAAGCAACACTGATTGACAATACATTTCACATGCTGTTGTGGAAATGGAATAGACAACAGGTGGAAATTATAGGCAATTAGCAAGACACCCCCCAATAAAGAAGTGGTTCTGCAGGTGGTGACCACAGACCACTTCTCAGTTCCTATGCTTCCTGGCTGATGTTTTGGTCACTTTTGAATGCTGGCGGTGCTTTCACTCTAGTGGTAGCATGAGACGGAGTCTACAACCCACACAAGTGGCTCAGGTAGTGCAGCTCACCCAGGATGGCACATCAATGCGAGCTGTGGCAAGAAGGTTTGCTGTGTCTGTCAGCGTAGTGTCCAGAGCATGGAGGCGCTACCAGGAGACAGGCCAGTACATCAGGAGATGTGGAGGAGGCCGTAGGAGGGCAACAACCCAGCAGCAGGACCGCTACCTCCGCCTTTGTGCAAGGAGGAGCAGGAGGAGCATTGCCAGAGCCCTGCAAAATGACCTCCAGCAGGCCACAAATGTGCATGTGTCTGCTCAAACGGTCAGAAACAGACTCCATGAGGGTGGTATGAGGGCCCGACGTCCACAGGTGGGGGTTGTGCTTACAGCCCAACACCGTGCAGGACGTTTGGCATTTGCCAGAGAACACCAAGATTGGCAAATTCACCACTGGCGCCCTGTGCTCTTCACAGATGAAAGCAGGTTCACACTGAGCACATGTGACAGACGTGACAGAGTCTGGAGACGCCGTGGAGAACGTTCTGCTGCCTGCAACATCCTCCAGCATGACCGGTTTGGCGGTGGGTCAGTCATGGTGTGGGTTGGCATTTCTTTGGGGGGCCGCACAGCCCTCCATGTGCTCGCCAGAGGTAGCCTGACTACCATTAGGTACCGAGATGAGATCCTCAGACCC